>NC_134946.1:4058930-4366141 GCF_051020765.1 Lasioglossum baleicum | reverse complement strand
GACGGTTCAATGAATTATCCTCTATTTCTTCAGGTCTGCTGAACAAAAAGTTTCGAAAAAATTCATAAACGTTTTATCTGATGGCACACACGCGCCTGTGAATTTTCCAAAATTTTTACTGGAAATTTTTACTCCTACACTCGTGCGAAGGATTTTAAAATGAAACGTTTCGCTCATGAACAAGAGGGTTAATGATATTATGGTGTTTATGGGTATATTGAATGCGGCTCTTTTCTTCTTATTGCTTTACAAGCAAGACGTTTCTGCGCTGCAGAATTTTGTTTTTCCCGACCGGCGAAAAGTGTTGATTATTTAGTTAGTAGCGGGGAAGTTGCCACTTCCAGTCAGCTGATTGAATATCCCTCGGCAGCGGAGATGGAAGTCGCTACGGTTTGGAATTAGATCGATATATAACTACACAATTATATTTTCCCACGGGGAAAAACCTGCCAATAAATCTGGTGGAGCGCCTTTTCCCTTCCTGTTGGCTTTAATAAGATTCCCAGCGATTAATCAGAATCTTTCCTCCTTACCTCCGCCCACTGTATTTGACCGATGACGCGGCGAACGCCTCCTGACAAGTCCGCGTCATTGGTGTTTCACCGTTTCGATCAATCAATTCGGTGTCCGTGCCAGTAATTAGCGCGTTCCATTATTTCACTATCTACGCTTTGCTTAATGACCGAAGATTGTTGATCTCTTGGAAACATTGCCAGCTGTTTGCTCCTACAGTGAGTCAAAATCATGTTTGTTAGCCTAACAGCATCAGCGGAAGGTCACGTCACCAGACAATCATTTTATAAACAGTTCGTCGGGTTATTGATTTAATGTGGACGTAATTTTAATTAAAATATTTAAATTTTTCGCATATAGGGATGCTGTACAGAAAAATATTTCTTCAGGGAACATGAAGCAACATTTTAGTTTGATTTGCTTTTTTTGTTACATAAAATTATAAAAATGGTGCAGTTGGGCAACATTATTTAACTCCGTGTCCAGCGAAATCCTGGTAGCTTACATCCAGCGGTAAAAGGGACTGCGACAATAAAAAATTGTTGTATTAACTTTAACCAAAATAGGTTATCTTCAATGTGTCGTGCGATTTTTTAATAACTTTTAAAAACGAGAAACGTGAAAAAGAAATGTTAGATTTACTCAGTTTGATTGGGCTTACGGGGTTGTTTTGCAGCGACACCGTTTCACTTCGTTATAATTTTCGGTCCGTTTCTTGGCTTTTGCCCTTCTGCATTTCGCGTCCGATTCTACGTCAGCGTTGCACCGGAAATGTCGCGGACGTCACAGTCACAGGTCACGTGTCTTATCGTTGCCAATGTCACATTCGCTGCAGGATTTTTTCCCATCCCCGTGGTGTAGATCATCGCGACGTCGTTCGGGGGTAAGGTTAAACAAGCTTCCGTGACATGTGTCGCAGTTCCCATTCCCTCTGTGCAGACGATGCGAAACGAAAGAGGAGATAATGAAAATGGAACGCGGAAAGGACCGATCTACACAATTCCTCTGGCGCAAGCGAGCGCGGACACTGACGTGTCGGAAATTTCGGGGAACGAGCGCCTTAATGACCTTAACCATGTGCAGACATCAATGCTTCGAAATTAATCGAAATTCACATAATTATCGTCTCGGGAGAATGCAAGAAGAAACCCTAAAATTCTTTACCATGTTCAATACTGTTCTTTGTTGTTCCATGTAACAATTCGAAAACGTTGGCGTCGTTGTTTGATCGAATGCCACACACATCTGAAAGTTCTTCTTAAATATTCGGAATGTTTTCGGAGGAACTTTCCACCTTCTGTCCATAATTCATGGAAAGGGGTGTAACTTTCCTGTCCATTGCTCGCTGATATATAGAAGTTCAGGAACGATGAGGAATTTTCTGAAGATCCTGAACTCTTTGTTCTGAGCATCGATTTCGAAAGTAATCGAAACTCTCTGACAATGAGATATTGCTAATACAGAGGGTAAACGTTGGAGAGACGCCATGCTTATACACTGCCCGCAATTACCATAAAGCCACCTGATTTTTTAATGAAATGTTATAATTAAGTCATAGTAACGAGAAAATGATGCACGATAGCATTTTAGGGTTAATCAAAGAAACCATTTACATGGTTACATTCACAGATATATTATTTATTTACAGAAAAACGTAAAGTTATATAGTTTAACAAAAAACGAACTGCGAAATTTCTATAAAGCCACACGTTTTTTAAGTAGATAACATCAAGACTATCGAAAATTTCTTCTATATTTACAAATGAATAATTAGTATAATTGCCATTTCTTCGAATAACGTCGAAAATTCGATTCGGAGACAGAGTTGTACTGTTTACAATTTCCGTATACTTTTCTTGCAAGTATTCCCCGAAGATTCTCAATTGGGTTTATATCTGGCGAACAAGCTGGCCATGTCAAAATCCTAATTTTTGTTGTCTAACCACTCCTTTGTTTGCTTTGTGTATGAATTGAGGAGTTATCATGCTGAAAAATGAAATTGTCAGTCTCAATTTCTTCGGTGAATATGATTTATTTGATGTTTTCTACTTGAAAAACGTGTGGCTTTATGGAAATTTCGCAGTTCGTTTTTTGTTAAACCATATAACTTTACGTTTTTCTGTAAATAAATGAAGTAAATGGTTTCTTTGATTAACCCTAAAATGCTATTGTGCATCAGCTTCTCATTACTATGACATAATTATAAGATTTCACCAAAAAATCAGGTGGCTTTATGGTAATTTCGGGCAGTGTATTCATTAGGAGCTAATAACTCATAGTAGTCCTTATAGTACTTCCATATACTTCAAAAAACAAATACAGTTTAAAATTTTGGGTAATTATTTGCCATAGGGGCGACCTATTATTTCAACGACTCTGAAATATGTTGTCAAGGTCATCTGAACAACTTCAGTAAAAATATAATTGTGGTACGGGCGAGAGTAGTACGCGGGACATATACTGTCAAAATTTCGGAGCAATCGATCATGCAATTTTTGCATAAAATTTCAATGAAAATATCTTTGAGATTCTATATATTTTTTAAAAATATTTTTAAAATCGATTTTCTCCATAACAGATTTCCTTGCATCTCCCAAATTCGTGTCAGTCCAGTTGCGGTGCGTTTGCGAACGAAATCACAGGCTGGTTTTAGACCCCGAAGCCGATTCAATCGCGTTTCAGATAGCTCGTCCTCAGCTTTCAAACAAACTATTATGCTAACAACTCGCTGTGTTCGCTCGCTACGTTTTAATTAAATGTCGGTCTTGCGGATATTCGACCGGAAACTATTCAGCACGTTCATCCCAATATGTCGGCTGCGTACACAGAAGAATTCGGCAGCAATCTTCCGGTGAACAGCCGTGGACAAAATTTTCGGTTTTTCGTCCAACTACTGGAAAAATCCATAACTTCGCTAAAGTGAAGTAAACAGTAAACTAAATCATAGTTGATCTTGTACTGGTGGTAAAATTAATAAAAAAATTAGGTAGTAGATTAATAAATGTGAAGGCAAGCAAAAAAACCAATGATAACAAACGAGATAAGAAAAAACCTTAAATTTTTCTTATAAAAACCGAGATAAGAGTCCTTCTAAAAATGGCCGAATATGTATTGAAGAAACCCGCTATTATTTTGACATCAACCTAATGCTAAAAGCTCGAAGTTAATAAAATACGCGGACGATGCAGTGCTCGAGAATGGGGCTGTCAGTATCGCCAATATCCGAAAGCGAAAAACTGTGCCGAAAAGCTGCGCAGAAAGCATCGCAATTGAGTTTTCGGAGCGTAGAAAATCGCACTAAACGAACGAAACATGTGTAAACAAACCATCGAATCAGTTAGCGGTCACGTTTTTGATGTTCTCCGATAGATACGGACTGTAGCGCATCCTCTGAACAAGATTCGAAACCTCCGAACAATTCCTGCGTTCTCTCCATTCGTTTCGTTCACTCTTTTGTTCTATTTCGCGAAAACCAGGTAATCTTTAGGATCCCTTGCATTGTTTGCGTCTATTTTTTCGGTCTGGTGAACAGTTCTTTTTTCAGTTCAAAACAATCCGTAGTTCGAACTTTTATAAAAAAATTAATTGAAAGATTTTATAGACACTTTGAAAAAATGAAAATAGCAGTATTTCTAAATTCTTTCAATATTTTACTGTTTTACATTACGCCTATTCATTTTTGTCATAATTTTGTTTAGTAATATGTATTACCACTCGCACGAGAAGTTTCCATTTGACTCACGTGCGCCGCCGGGGTTATACGTAATCTATAACACTTTCCTATTCATCATTTTAATGGAAAACCAATTTCGTTAATATTCGTAATTGCTCGATGCGCAATCAATACGTTGATACACATATGCAGGGTCTGTTTGTTCTTGAAATATAATTTCTCGATTGTCTACTCTTAATTGGGCGCAATGATTAAAATACGGACAATATATTTAGTTTGTCATTAATGCGACTTTATATCGAGACTTTTGGGGACAGTACATTGGAATCTGCTTATATTCAGTCATTTGGACGGTTTACGCTTCAACAGCGACAGAAATGGTTCCCCTGAACAAAATGGTATAGTGCAATATTAAATTAAAAATACAGAAACATGATTAAATATTAGTCGAAGTTAGACAGACGCCTGAAGATACTTTTTGCTGCGACTACTTTCCTTAGATGTTTATTGTGAAATTCTAAAACTTGGTTAAACTTTACCTCCGGGAACATAAATAACAAATTTTTTGACATAATCGTGTAGATTTTATCGAGAAAATGTTGAAAATCCAAGTGTTAATGGCAGAAATCCACCGGTTCAAAAGTTATGTTTACAATGGAAATTGTTTGCATCAATTACAATCGGCTGAAGTCAAACAGAAATTGTTCCTTTAATAATGTTAACAAATTGGTACTGATACATTGAAACTCTTCAATTTATTCAACCGTTTTTTTGCGTTAAATTGAACCTACCCATTTTTACGATACATGCATAACATCCGCTGTCTACTTGTAAAGAACATTATAGGCAGAGAGGGGAGAATTAGGTGAACGTGTATCAACGACCTAGTTATGCGAAATGCTTGTTACACGACGGATTCATGTAAACGGCGTTTCGCTGAATATGTTTAGCTGCATAATGCCCGATTATAACGGTGAGTTGTTGCATTGTTTACAGAATGCTCGAGAGATGATCGAACATTAAGAGGAAGGTGTCAGTGGCACTGTAAAGTTGCTGTCACCGCAATCTTCACTCGGTGGCATGGAGCTGAACGGGACGGAAATTGGCCTGAACGGCACCGAAAGTAATCGCACATCATCGCCTGTTTACATCATTAGCCCTCATTACATGACGCAATGGTGAGTAGTTATTTATTTTAATATTCATTCACAGAAATTCAAAACATCCAATTTTTATCCAAGTCCATATTTTCCATCGCAGTTGACCTTCAACGACTTTGCATGACCTTGAGTTCTAGGTCAGCGTACGCGACATAAAACGCCCTATTAGATAGTACATGGAATAATATATCATTCTAATTTGAAAAACGGAGTTGACCTTCATATGTCCTCTACGCGTCCACCTGTAAAAAAAACTATTAACATGGAGGTTTCGTTCACACATTTTTTTCTATCACCAACCGCAGCCGAGTTATTCAGGTGTTAGGTGCCACCAGTCACCCTGTACAAACTGATAGATACCCAGCTGTAGGTTTTTTGAGTTACACACGATTGTTAATTTGTCGCAATTCTCAATTAGAGCAGACACCTGTCACCGTATTTATATGTTTACAAGTGTTCGACTCGGTTAGGGCAAAGTAACCACCCGCATATACGGGGCTACCCGCAGGCACACAAAACAACCCTGATTGAAGAGTATGGAAATTCCGCTTGTTGCATTCAAAGGGACGTATTATAAAGTACATAAGTCTAAATCACGTGAGATCGTTGTTGCTGAATTGTTGTTTAAGAATACAGTATACATATTCCCGCAAATAAAATTCGATTTTATTTTTATAATTAATTAAATAGGGCGTCTCTCCCATAAGTGCGACCCTCAGAATATATTTTAATTTTGACGAAGTAAAAAATTTTTTATGTATAATTTGATTGGTATACGCCTGCATTCTCCTTACGAATGAAATTTAAGTTTGACCTTCATCTTCGGAGTTTAAGGTCATTTGAAGGTCATGGGTTAGGTGACATTACACATAAAAAATAGTTTACTGTGTGAAAATTGAAGGAGATATTCTGGGGGTCACGGTTAAGCGAGACACCCTGTACAGGCTACACAGTAATTAATTCTGAAGAATATTATTCACTTTCTAATATTGAATTAGCATGCTCCAATAAAGAAGAGCTTTCTCGGCGGTTCAGCGTCTTTGTGGCTGACTTCAATTACACATTGACTGGCAAATAATCGAATTTATTTGTATCGCATTTTAAAAGGAACAAGTCCTTTTTCTACTCGAGAGGAATAATTGCGTTCTTTTTTTTTCGACGACAGGAGATGGATAATGGAATCAATCCATTAAGTGGAACACTTCAAAGTACTCGACATCAGTTCAAACCACTTTCTGGTAATGTATTTATGATTTCGCCTAAAAGTGATTTTCAATTCGTGCTTCGACTTCTGTGCTTCGATTTCGACTATTAACATTCACATCGAGTGTACTCATTTGAATCAACATTTTTTAATTCTTTTTATTCTATTTAATATTATCCTTATTTAATGTATGTTCACAATATTCATGAACATTTCTTTATTTATTTACATCGCTAACAAATATTACTTCACATTCGCATCACTATAACAAATTCTTGATTACTTGTTCAGAGTATGTGTATGATTAATGATTTCCGATAATGTTCTCTGGAGTATCGCATTCTATGTACCGGTGGAAATTATTCTTCCCGTTACTTCGACAGTTTTAAATTACTTTCTGCAACTTATACCAATTTCTACTCTATACTGAATACGAATGGAATAACGAAACTTGTAATACTAATTTATTCCTCGGCTTGCGGTTTACTTGGAGCCATTTCGAGGAGTGTCCTTTAAAATGTCAGGAAATTCTATCGTTATGGAAACAGTGGTATGAAACGTGTTACACCACAATTGTTACAACTGTACGAGGAAATGATTAATTTTGAAGGAAATTATTATTGCAAAGTATACTATTGATACAAATTTTATAAAACAGCAATAAATTCGTCCTTGCCATTTTTATAGGGCAATATAAGAGTAATATGAATGATACTTATAAGAAAATATAAATTTTATATTTCTAGGGTCTCAAAAATATCGGAAAATTTTGAATGGGGTGATTCCTCTTGTTTTTTAAAATAATTTTTCCCTTTGTTAAAATCTTCTCCTCGGCTTTGTTAACGAGTTTTTAGCGAAAAACGCAGACCAATCAGAGCGCGACTACTATGGCTCGTGCTAAGCCAAGCGTTCGCATTGGCCAAGCAGGAATTCGTCTGCTGTAGCTCCACCGCGCTCTGATTGGCCCGTGTTTTTCGTTAATAACTCCTGAACGGTGCCACGGAGAACGTTTTCGCAAAGGAAGAAGTGACTTCAAATGACCTCGGGAACCTTTCACGATTTTCCATTTTTGGGACACCCTGTACGTACAACAAAAATATGTATATCACGAGAGAATTTCAGTTACAATTGTTATACTTTCATTCCAATTTGGAAAACATATGAATGTGAGCTAAAGAAACAATTATTTTACACCATTTAATTTCGATATCACTGGGAAAGAAAGAAGAAATCAAGCGAGACTAATAAGTCCGTTGGTTTCGCGAGATACGCACACATTCGTGCGTTCAGTTTATCGATAGTCGCACGGAAAAATCGAGGATTTTTCGTCGGGTGGTCGCGTGCTCTTTCGATCAACACTCTAACGTGGCTCGCGTGTTCCACTACTTCCGCACGACATCTGCTTCTGCTTTTTATGAAATAATGAAGCCGGCACGAGCGTGTACTGACTCGCGTAGTCGTATTCGAACAACTAGCCCCATCAACCGAAACTCACCTACTCACCTATATACTACCTTGGTGGAACGGGACGGAACGGAACGGAACGGAACGGGATACGCGAATTAACATGGCCGGGTCAAGGGTGCAATTTCCCTCAGATTGGTTGTTCCTGATGCTTGCTCGCTACGTTTGCTGCCAACATCACTGTAGGTACTTTTTCTTGAAAAACCTCGCTGTTTCGAGTAGTAATAGTTGGGCATGATTTTCGGGAATCGTACCGAACCTGCTCGGCTACAATGGCTCGGAAAAGTATCGACGCTGTCGTTACTATCGTGACGACACTCTACATAAAGCTAGCATATTAACGCAACCCTAGGAATACTGGAGTGGGGGGTGGCTCCTCGAACCCACAGGTTGAAAAATGTTGAGTTATTTACTTCCGGTAAAAAATCTCGTTATTCTTATATTGCGAATAAAAAAATCCGTCTACAACTTTTACATATTTATATGTAATCAGTGTTGGGCAAATTTTATTTTAAATAATAATTAAACGTGTGATTTTAATCGCAAATAATAACTAAACTTTTTATTTAAATAAATTATTATTTCTTATTTGCAAATAAAAGATTATTTATTATTTGGATTGAGGTGGAAATCAAATAAATAGTTTTTGGTCTTCTCTTATTTCTTGTAATTTTCTCTTATTGACTTATTTGTCAATACAAATAATAATTGAAATTGTATTTGTAAATAACAATTAACTTTACTATTTTAAATAATTCATTTAGACTTGCTCAACTAATAAATAACTTGTCATTTAAATTTTTATTTAAATAGATTTATTTATTGCCCAACACTGTATGTAACTGAACTGTAATATATATTACGTGTTCTTTCTGATGTCGATATTTATTGATAAAATTCTGTATTATGAAAATTTAAATTTTTTCAAGAGCCCTTCATACTATAACACACTAATTATTCTTATTCGGTTATTATTACGTAATTATTGCTGCATCATAATGAAATATAATATTAATTCAATTCAGTAATTAAATTCATTAGCTAAATGAAAGTTGGTATTAGCACGGCAGACTGAAATAATTATTAATTAAGTAAATGAGAAAGTTAGCATCAGTAACAGTATGAATAAAAATTGAGAGTGGCACCGTGATAGCTACATTAATTTTTTATTTCAATGAAGGAAGGTTAAATTAATAAATACCTAAATGAGTATAATAAAACATGAGTTGTTGTTCCATTCAGCGAAATAATATCTTCAGAGCACTGGTTCCTTTATTCGAACGATTTCAAGTTGATTGGGATACTGGATGCTCCAGTGTATTTCCTTCAGCAGCTTACGAGACACAAGCGAACATCTATTTACTGCGTGTATAGCGGCGTTCATTAAGCGCGGCTAGAAGAACAATGCTGTCTCGAAGAGGAACAAGTCCCCCAGAAATTTTTGTCTCAGTTTTGGCCCCTGTGAAGGTTCATTTCCGTCAGCGTTCCTGCAGTTTGAACGCTGCCATGGTAATACTAAGAGGGAACACCTGATGTCACCTCATTTTAGCAAATTTATGAAATCTGCCGTGAGTTAGTCATATAATGAATAGTGTTTTCATATAATTAGTATGAATTTATACATTTAATTACTATGAATTTATACATTTAATTTATCCTTGTTTTTTCCTAAATTATTTATGATTGCTTCAACCACTTGAATGGATTACACTGTCCAACACCAAATTTGATTTCAATATACTGTTGGGTCCTTCTTATAGAGTTTTTTGCGCTGATTCCGAATCTGGTTTTAATTTTTTTCCTATACGTCCAGTTTTTGAGAAAATGGAGTTTTAAAAAAAGACATATTTTTCAACTTTAAACAAATATTGCGATGTTATTATAAAAGATATTGAATTGTTGTTTACAGCAAAAGATTCTGTAGACTTTCCCGAATACAGTGATATCCAATATTAATACATTATGATTGTTTAAACATGTTTAAACAATTATTAAAGACGGAGATGCACCACTTTTGCACCAATTTTTGCGGATATTTTCGAATTTATCTCAAAAAATAAGGGTCCAGCGAAAAATTGAACTATACCACGCGAAAGAGCAGACTTTTATCTTGAGAAACCCCCCTGTGAAGTTTGCATGGTCGACGTTTTTACCGAACCAGAAAGCAAAATATCTTCGCCCGACATGCGTTGACGCCAGTGGTGCTCTTCCACTAGCGCGGTCGTTCGTCGGGATACGGCGCGGCGCGCTGCGGTGAAACGGCGCGTGGCTATAAGCGCGCAATTATGTCAGCTTACTTAAATGTAATATTTTATTAAATGTTATATTATTGTTATTTATTATATATTAGTATATTTATTCTGTATAAATTATTTTATGTATTTTTTAATGTTAGTCTCTCGTTTATAGTATATTTAATACAAAAAATACCTTTTGTAACAAAATAATAATTTATTCACACACTACACTATTACACTATTTACAATGCTAATATATATGTGTACACTATTCAGATATAATACACTATATCGATTTAATATGGAGCAAACTATTTTAATTATGTATTTAAGTCAATAAAAATAGTCCCGTTTATATTGTGTTTGGACTTATTTTACTCGGAAGAATCTCGAGTGTTCATTGGCACTATAATTACAATACATAGATAAGACGACAATTACTGAAAATAAAATTTTTCAGTCACCGCATTGCAGACTTTCCTTACATTGTATGTATTCCGTTGTCCGTAGACCGTCATTTATTTCAAAATATCGTGTTGGTTCTTAAGAAAATTGATGCCAGAGTTCAGTTTCGGCTTTGTGTTTGTTGAAATCAGTCGTGTCAAGCATTTCAAATCTGCATTGCTACGTATAAAACTTCATAAAAAACATTTATAGTTATTTATAGTATTTTAGTTGTTGTGTATATAATATACGTATTTTAGTAGTGTATTATATCTGAATAGTGTACACATATATATTAGCATTGTAAATAGTGTAATAGTGTAGTGTGTGAATAAATTATTATTTTGTTACAAAAGGTATTTTTTGTATTAAATATACTATAAACGAGAGACTAACATTAAAAAATACATAAAATAATTTATACAGAATAAATATACTAATATATAATAAATAACAATAATATAACATTTAATAAAATATTACATTTAAGTAAGCTGACATAATTGCGCGCTTATAGCCACGCGCCGTTTCACCGCAGCGCGCCGCGCCGTATCCCGACGAACGACCGCGCTAGTGGAAGAGCACCACTGGCGTCAACGCATGTCGGGCGAAGATATTTTGCTTTCTGGTTCGGTAAAAACGTCGACCATGCAAACTTCACAGGGGGGTTTCTCAAGATAAAAGTCTGCTCTTTCGCGTGGTATAGTTCAATTTTTCGCTGGACCCTTATTTTTTGAGATAAATTCGAAAATATCCGCAAAAATTGGTGCAAAAGTGGTGCATCTCCGTCTTTAATAATTGTTTAAACATGTTTAAACAATCATAATGTATTAATATTGGATATCACTGTATTCGGGAAAGTCTACAGAATCTTTTGCTGTAAACAACAATTCAATATCTTTTATAATAACATCGCAATATTTGTTTAAAGTTGAAAAATATGTTTTTTTTTCAAAGCCATGATTTTCAAAAACTGGACGTATAGGGAAAAAATTAAAACCAGATTCAGAATCAGCGCAAAAAACTCTATAAGAAGGACCCAACAGTATATTGAAATCACAAAAAAAGTTGAAATTTGTTGGACAGTGTTATTAGTAGACTTATTATATTTATATGTAATTGTGTTATGTTATATATAATTGTGTTATTATTTTAGTTTATAATGTTCACCCCGGAAATCATGGAACCACTGAAAGAATTTTTTGATCTAGTTAATCAATAGTCCGACGATTTTTAAAGTAAAATATTTTTGATATCATTCAAATACATGTATTTCTTTTTTTATTTAATTTACTTATCGGTTTTGGCAATTTAATTTCCAATGAGTTTACTCGAAGAATTTAGTTTGTACATTAACTTAATTATTATTTCTTTAAAGATTATTATGTATATTAACTAGTAAATACTAAGCTAACTTCGTAACATTATAGTCATCAGCTGAGAATTTCGCGTGCTCCATATAACACCCGCCCATTTGCTATACAGGTACATATAGTAAGCCAAGTAATTCACCGAAGCTGATTACTTCGTAAGTATACACCATTTCCACTTCCTAGTGTGACAAGTTCTATTCCACACTCGATTATAATGATGATGAATATTAACGTCCCGGAATGTCGACTGTACATGCGCATGGCGTGAGTCAGCCCTCGAAATGTTTGTGCATTCTGTAAAATCAGATTTCGCACGTATCGATTGCAAAAACATTCGTTTCGTCAATTTTAAAAAAATCCGAGCGAATATTCTATCGAATGGAAAAATGTAATAACGGACGGAAGTTTATTAAATACTGTCAACATTTGTTGTGTACAGAGTCGGGCAAAAATTTTCAAATCAAAATTTCGAATAAAGTGGGTTTAAAATCCACTTGGAAAAACCCACTATATTCGAAATTTTTATTCAAATCAAAATTTTTGCCCAACTCTGATTGTGTACAGGGTGATTCAGCTATTGTAAGTGTGTCACCGAAATTACATGTAAAAAGAAGCAATAATAGTTGAAACGAAAGTTGGTTTTAAAAGTAGCATACAACGTAACAATTGGTTTTTTTCTGGAAAATTCCTCAAAAATTAAATTATTATTTTAAGGGAGAATAATTGTTTAATTTTATGAAATTCGAGGGTTAGAAAAGTATAGAGGTTAATTTTTTTTCGTTTAATGTTTCATAGATTTTGATTTATTATTACTCGAAGTTTTGAAGAACAAGAATACACATATTCTTTCGTGTAGCGAGAATGACGAACTGGGTCATAGCAACATCGATACAAAAACTGAGTGATTTAAAAATCAATCAGCATTCGACGATATACGTATAGGACTACACATTCTCTATATTGGAAATGGACAGTCGATAGGTCGTTTGAAGTATTTAATTTCGTTCTGTAAATTTGTTAATTAAATCGCCACCTTTGCCGTTCGCGTGCAGCTCGCAAAATCAAATCGCTTCGTCAAATCATTTTCTTGTTGATGTGGTAGAGCATCGATCTACACGAACCATTATGGCTCAATTGTACCAACACATTTTCGAAGCATTTATTCTGATCCAAAACATAAATATATGAGAAATTTTTAAAATAACATTTTTCGATGATATTCTTAATTATTCATAACAAGCTCAATTTTATTTTTCCTTCCGTTCAAAAATTTATGGACGCTGTCAAACCGTAAATGAAAGTGTACAATGGAGTTCAGTCGAAAACGGTTCTGCAGTTTCAAATAAAAATCCCAAAGTCAGCGTTTCGAAAAAATATGATGACGAGAAATACAAACTTTTAACTGTAGGAATTTTTCCATCTCAAAACAATAAAGCAAATATGCAACAATATGCAAATGTTCTTTGAGTAAGCAAATTCTGCAGACTCTCTCAAATACAATGATATTTGTAACATTATAAACATTTATTGTGAACAACGTTTTATAATTGATTCGACAGAATGAAGATTAACATTGATTTGAACGTTTCCTGTTGGAACAGATTATTCCAATTGTAATAAATTGGTAACATTCGATTTATCACGCCAGAGAGATGGACCTCGTTCTACTCGTCTGACTGAATACAGACCTCGTTCTACTTGTCCGACTAAAGTGTCATAATCCACTTGTGCGGCTGCGAACGAGTCGCATTTAGCTTCTGCAATAAAGCGAAGAGGCGTTCGAGTTCTCTGATCGAATATCGCTTTGTATCGCTTATTTTACTACAACAAAGTACTTTTCATATCTCTAATAGTAGAACTACAGCACGTTCTGAAACAGAAAAACTTGTTCTATTTACAATTACAAAGATGCGTCTAATAGAAATTATTAAATAAATGTCTACATTCACGCACCTATTGTGAGAGATCTAAATAAATTCAGCCTCGTAATTTTTATAAAACAATAAAAATTTCAATTTCATAAAGAACCCAATATAATTCACAATATCGAAGCAACTTTCCACAAACAAACAGAATAGTGGAACTCTTCGGATACAAATAACAGTCTTTATAAAATGTTTTTTCCATACAAAAAGTATCCGCGTCTCCCTAAGAACGATTTGCGTCCACGTTCCGAGCTTATTTATTTCTCCGGCGCCGATCGACTGCTATTAGAGCACCATCAGAAAAACTTATTCTATTTACAATTACAAAGATGCGTCTAATAGAAATTATTAAATAAATGTCTACATTCACGCACCTATTGTGAGAGATCTAAATAAATTCAGCCTCGTAATTTTTATAAAACAATAAAAATTTCAATTTCATAAAGAACCCAATATAATTCACAATATCGAAGCAACTTTCCACAAATAAACAGAATAGTGGAACTCGTCGGATATAAATAACAGTCTTTATAAAATGTTTTTTCCATACAAAAAGTATCCGCGTCTCCCTAAGAACGATTTGCGTCCACGTTCCGAGCTTATTTATTTCTCCGGCGCCGATCGACTGCTATTAGAGCACCATCAGAAAAAAAGAAGAAGAAAAAAAAAAACAGAAGAGACAAAAATGGAGGAGGCAAACATGTAACTATAACTAACCTATAATACAAGAGTGGTCCCCGATCGATGGAACGACGTGGCTACGCGATTACCGCGTCATAATGACGCACAATGGTTCGCTAAAATGTCAAAATTGTTCTTCCGAATGTTTCCGTGGAGCGTGTATTTTTGATGACAGCAAGGCACAAATCGCCCAGGCAAACGTAGCCCGAACAATGGAGGATTTTTCTGGTTAGACAGCAGCACGGCACGATGTGCGTTCGGGCGGTGTAGGTCGCTTTTCAATGTTTTAACAGAGCCGCAAATCGAATGGACAAAGCTCTTTGCTTTGCTTCATTAACAGGGCCCGGGGCCAATTTCGCCATTCTTCGAGGCCTTTGGGGACATGTGAGCTTAGAACGCGTTGTTAACGATGCTAGCACATGTGGGGAGCCGGTATTATTAAAAATTTGCCCACTGACAACAACCTATACTACAGTTAAAGTATAGTGGATGTGTTATATACTACCTCTGGAAAAAATTATTAACAAATCAAACATCTATTACAGTAAATCCTGTATAAACGCATGAAAGCTGTAGCAGATAAACGCAGAAAATATATCCCCTCTACTTTAGTAATCTGATCTCGGCTCGGGTATATCGGTGTGAACCACTACTAATGCGACGCGAAGAGTCGCAGTCGTCGGCACAGTTCAAAGGGCCGTGTGTCCTCACAATGTAACACCAATATTTAATCTTTTTTATTATTACTTATTTTTTTATGAAACTTTCATCAATATATTCGTGGCATTTTTCTGATTAAAAAAAGACCAAACATGATATAATTTCAACTGTATTCAGTGGTTTAATTGACGATGAAAGTTTCGGGGGCAAGGAAGGACAGCGTATGGAAAAGAAAGAGACGCGGAGAGTCGCAGGCCCGCGCGTGGTCTCTCTTTACACGCGCTGTCCTCCTCTACGTTCGGCTCGGATTTCGAAGCTCAAAAAATAGCTACCCGTCTCAGATAAACGCATACAGATCCCCCGAGGCTTATGCGTTTATGGTGGCATTATGTACTGTATAATTATACAGGCATATAATTGATGGCACACACAAATCAAAATAACTTTTTTTATAAAAGGACCGAACAATTGCATTTTTTTTTTAGATGACGTAATAAAAATTTGGAAAAATTGCATTCAGTCGGAATTACGAAAAAAATATTTTTATTTGAGCCCGTAACGAACATTTAGACATCCTGTTCTGTAGATTCGTAGAAGTTATATACACGCTGAAAATTCCATCAAAATTGGTTAATTGGTTTTTCAGTTATAACCGATTAAAAATGGTAAAAATTAGTTTTTCACCGATTTTCACCATTTTTCCAATGCTGGAAACTGTTTCGAATGAAATGAGCCTTTTTCTTCAACCGCGTAACGAAATTAAATATAAGAGAAAAGTAGAAAACAATTTTTGCAAAATCCTATAATTATGAGCACAATATTTAATGTGACGCGCTATTTAAATATACTATCTATATATGTATATAAATTATACTGTACACGCGTGAGTAAATAATTGTTAAATTGTTATAAAAAAAATCGATATTGAGTTTATTCATATCGCGAAAGTAGATTATAAATAACTCGCACTTCACTTAAAACGCGTCAATCGGAAATAGCCTCGATTTTATCGAGCCCCGGACGAATTCAATTTGGTTCAAAATTCTCCAGTTTACATCGCGTTGGATGTTTATCTAGTTTAAAATCGATTCACTTTGTACATAATAAAAAATTCGGAAAATACAGAGTATTTTTACGGCGTGCTGCTCCCATATTATATTTCGGCGTATTAAAATTGTGTTACTCCGCGTAAAGTTTAATTACGTACGGGATGCTGGAACCAGTTTCACGAGAGGTACGCACGCAGTCACAAGAAAATCATACTGTATTTTGTATGTCACAAGTGGTATGCAGATGGTATGCATAACATTGGAATTGCAAACACTTTTGCTGGCTCGTGACGGCTTGGATGCCGATTTCATAAAGCACACACACACGCACACGGAATTAAATAAGTTTTTCCTCGTCTGGGTAACGCGCGGCCTTGTGCTCTGTTTGAAAAATGTGAAATTGTCTTATTAATGGAAAACATAACATTACTGAAACTTTTCACCTTTTTATCGTGCTGCACAAATAAATAATGTATGCTAAGATAAAATTAGATTGATATATTAATTATAGTATCGTATAAAATTATGAAATACACGAAAAGCAAAACGTGGATCACCTTGGAAAGGTCAAGTTTATGTTTTAGGCGAAACACCCTGTACTTATACTTAAAATGTGAATTAAATGTTTGCCTAAAGTAAATCAATTATAGCAACATGGAAAAATAAATATTTCGTGGCCAAATTCAATTTTGGAGTAAAAGATATTACCACATGTGCCGACTGGAGTAAATGGAGGTGAAAGAAATAGGTACACACACATATTACAAAGAGCCGTGCGCAAAGCGTTCAAGTATACTAATTATTGAGAAATAATTAACCTGGATGAGAATCTGGGTTAAATGTGCTGGTTTGAATGCGTATGCCATGATGTATAACTTCGTCGATGACATTTGTTTAATCAAATTTGATCGATAAGTCGGCAAATTAAGTTCTTGTAAATCGCGCAAGACTGTGCGAACGTCGACGCCTATGCGATTTGGGAAATTATATCCGCGTTGTAAATGACTGGCTCTTTTGTTCCATCGAGGTTCCATAACACGTGGAAGAAAAGACGCGGTGATAGCAAATGATACGAGACATAAAATGGTAATGCTCAAATAGCCATGTTCGATTGCGTCGCTTGTATATGATAAGAACGAAAGGACTCTCGCCATTCTATCAGCTGACCTGAATTCCACGGAGAAAAGGTTTTAGTATGAAAAGGGTACGATAATGAGTCTATTATCCTGTTTCAGTTGAATTCGGCTAAATGAATCACCGCGATTCTCCTGAGTTTGGGATTTCTAATCGGGGTAACCGTAAAACACAGTTTATTCTACAGCGACAGTCATAATCAAATTGGTTACGATCGCGAAAGAGATAGTAACGGTTGATTTTTACAATTTTTTTATCGGGTCCTATATTGAAAATTTGAAAAATGTATTGTGTAAATTCGAATAAGTCATGTACAGTAGGACCTTGATTAACCGGCTTGATCGAGAGACAAACAGCCTGGATGAATTAAGGCTCGATGGATAATCGAGACCCGAGGAAATAATTAAAATGTACATTATATTCCAAATTAAATTTTTTATTTTCGAAAATTTATTTCCCTTCATAATATCATCATATTTAGACGCGTGTTTATTTATAATCGCGATCCGGTTAATCGAGATCCTACTGTAATGACAATTTTATTTTTAAGACTTTATTAAGACTTTGACGAGGTTTACATTCTGAAATGTTAACGGTTGAAAATCGACGTATCGACGGTTTGAACCCCAGTTAGCTCAGTTACACGTGTACGTATATGTAAGTGCACGTGTACGCGATCAAAGCACAAAGAGCGATTCTCCTTACACAGGACTCCCCTGCAGCACTAATCAATTTTTCGGATGCCTTTGAACCATTTCTCACTGTTTCCTTCAATAATACTGTATATGTACGCTGTTCTTGGTAATTTTTTGTCTACCGTAAAGAATTGTCAGTGTTTGTCACTTTTAATTCCTTTAAATTCTTAACATGTAATGTACGGTTAAAGGCAGTATTAAATAAACAATATAAATAATTGTACGTATAAAGTATTTAGTGAATCCATCTAAATAAATTACGAAATCATTCAATTTATAAACGACGCATTAAAATGAACAAAACAATATATCAATTGATAAAAAGGTTGTTAAGTAAATGTGAAATAGGTAAAATTCGCATAATTTCGACATCAAAAATTAAAAATGTAGAGGTTATAATATGAAAATATTAAACTTGTCCTGCCCACTTCATTTTGTCCCCGACTGTACAAATAATATACCATTTGGTATTTAAAATATGACTTGTCACCAATAAAAGAATGTTGCACGACAAATGGTCGTCGAAACCATAGAGGATACTGGATACCATTCTGCAAAATTTCGAATTCTGTCCTTTATTCGCGAATTTCTGACATGTTTATCCGAAATTGCATTTAGGGACACAACGCGGACACAGTCTAGAAAAGTAAGTGGAACACTGGAGAGAATGCATCGTGCACGCTCCGCGACGATACGGAGCATATTGATTTTCGAATTTTCATTGCACCGTGGACGGTATCGAGACAAAAGTATTCTCCGCGCGCTGAGGTGAAGTCGCTCCTTTCAAATCATCTCAGGAATTGCATTTTACTCGATGCGGTCCGGAGGATGCACCGGAATCTACGAAATATTTCATTTAACTACGGCGGATGGATAGTTTGATATCTGTGTACAGACATGGAATTTGATTCCCGGAACAGAAGACTCCGTGTGGCTCCTTTATTCGATGTTTACGTATGCGGCGCAACACGGTAGGGACATTTGATAGTTTTATAGTGCTGCTCGTGCAAAGATGAATGTTTCCATTCGAACAGAAAGTATTCTACAATGTGTTCCGCGATTATGTGTTCACATTTTATTTGGTGAAATGTAAACAATTTTTAAAAATATTTCAGTCTGTACAAAATATTTTAAATAATTTCGCTTGCCGTTATTTTTCTCTAAACTCTGTCCAACTTTCATTAAAGGAGAGCCTGGCGAAGCCGTCAACAACTTTTTTGCTAGTGTTCAGGAACTGGTTCAACTGATATTATCGGTTTAAAATGCAGAAAATATACGAGGCGTAAACTTTACTTTACCGGACTCAAAATTAGTAGCTTCCTCCTACGAATTATGATGTATTTGGTATGTAATCCAGTAGATTCGTACCTGGCGCGGATGCAGATCGAAGTTTCGATCCTCTAGGATCAATAGTTGAGGAGCTATGGTCGCTTAAAGTTGAGCATTTTTGACAGGTAAGGGCGCGGCCATATTGGTTTGCAGTGACGGCCTCGAGTCGCTTACCTTGCCGCACCCCACCCCCCCCCCCCCTCGACCTAATCCTAACCAACTCGGTAAGCGGCGTGCGATCGTCACTACAAACCAATATAGCGGCGCCCTTACCTGTCAAGAAACTGGAAATATACTCAACTTTAAGCGACCATATCTCCTCAACTATTGATCCTAGAAGTTTGAAACTTCGATCTGCATCCGCGCCGGGTCTGAAGCTACTGGATTACATACCAAATACATCATAATTCGTAGGAGAAAGGCACAAATTTTGAGTCCGTTAAAGTAAAGAGCAGCCCATACGAGAATTATTATTGTGTAGCTAAACATTAAAATTGAAGATGAATGAAGTTTCAAACTGTGTCATCTTCTAGGTCCTATCCACCAACTCCTGGGAGTGTTGGGGGAGGTAGGGAATCAAAAGATGCAATTGTACGAATTAAAAGCTGACCTAAAACCAAATAAGATCATTAATTAAAATGATGTCCTGTCCAAACGGTTGCAATTCAATAAAATTAAAAAATATAGAAATATTAACCATTAATTAAAATTACTTTCTTGTTCCGTTGTCAGTTGCACACGAGCATTTCCATCGCAATATTAATAGCTGGAAAAGACTCCGCAAGGCGCTCGTAAAAAACAAGAGTTCATGCTGTCATGCACAATGGTCTCGTCGAAAAAATCTCGTTACGCTGTGTAAGCATCATACTTTATTATTTATTAATTCGCCTCCCCGATAAGGTGTGTACGTAAAAGAGAAACGTCAGACGGATCTCGTTTTTCACGAACTCAATTATTCCACACCTCGCACTATATTTTCTTAATCAAGCCTCGGTAAAGTTTCTCGTAAATTCACTTCGCGACTCGCCGCACTGCTCATGATTAATTGCTCAACCGATACGTGCAGTGGGAATCTAAAATGCGCACGGTGCATTGCAATTTTTCCGGTTTCCCTTTTTTTTATGGCCGCCACTTGCTGGTTTTAAGTATGTACTCACGTTGGGAGTAATCGCAGTATCAAACAGAAGAACAAAAATGTAGAAAAGATCGTATTAAAATCAGAATAAAAATATATCAGCACGTTGATTTTAAAGTTATAATAGAAAATACAACTACTTCCAATTATGTTATATATGATATTCTAATTGTAATATGAAAAACAAATATTTTCAACTACATTTTACTTCAATTATAATATACATATATAAAGTGCAAGTATTTTTGAGTATAATGCACATTATAATTCAACTCCAATATTTAGACTCCGGATTTTATGCATTTATAACAAAAATGAGTAGATGCAATTTAAAGCAGTGAACATTAATATATTATTTTCACTACATTAAAATTATTAATGAAAAATATCAATTGATATGTAGCTCCTGTGCCTTGCAATCGATGCGCTTTGTTATTTTGCATAAAAATCCGGAGTCTAATAATATTAACATGTTCGCTTCCATAATCTGACAGTTCACTTAAAAACAGTAAAATTAATTTAATGCACTCTTCGTTCTTTAAAGTCATAGTATAATGCATAATTTTCAGAGAATCTGTGACTTTCTTCTGCTAAACTGTTTTAATAATTCGAAATGGGTACGTTGCATTTAACAAAACTTTCGAACAAGGAAGGTAAGCAACGAAACAAATGCTGGTAGC
Source organism: Lasioglossum baleicum (assembly GCF_051020765.1). NCBI lineage: Eukaryota > Metazoa > Arthropoda > Insecta > Hymenoptera > Halictidae > Lasioglossum > Lasioglossum baleicum. The sequence continues at coordinate 4,344,785 of NC_134946.1, read as the reverse complement.
GAACGTGTTAAATATAATTATTTTCAACTGAATCGTACAATTCAAGAATATGATAAAATATAACTGTTTCAAATTATGGCGTACATTGTCTTATAAATTGTTTCTTTTTGGTTATTGGTATTATCCTGGATTAAATTCTAGATATTATTATTGATTATGGGTTTCGTAATTATCAAAACGTTGAAAACAGTGGCGCGACACTTTTGGAATGTATAAAGATCAATTCGGAACCTGAGGATTTTCAGATAAATTTTTATTTGCGTGTCCTGCAATTAGTTCAAACAACTTTTATCTTGCATACAGATCCGCAGTTGAACGATAATGAAGCCAGTTGTGCGAGTTATACGCGGCGTCGTTGCACATTATCCGATAACCGGAAGCGTGCGCAGCCGCGTCCATCTCGTAGGCTCGATTCCCGAAAACTTTGCTCATTTGCAGCGAGTAACGGCCGAAACCGCAACAGCTTACGAGGTTATATTTTTCCCGATTATTTCCCCTTGACTTTGCCCTTGTTTTATGTTGGTCTTACACACCACTGGCGCGGCGCGGCGCGGATGAAATTCAGCAACGCGGAACTTTCGAGATCCGCGAGGAGAAATTGGCAAGAATTTCGCCCGAGATTAGACTGTGCCCGTGGTCAGAAGGATTGGCAGTAACCGAGGGTCACCAGTTGCTGCGAATTCGGCAACTTCAATAACAGAGCCACGCTTCTTTGTCGGTTCTGTGGGTTTAATGGAAAACTTTCGCCAACCAGAACTGTCTTATATCTCGTCCCGCTAAAAGCGTCCGTCATCTTTAATAGCGCAATTTAAAGTTATGAATTATTTCAACTAATTTATTATTCTATTTTACGAGCACAGAGTGGCGCCAAAAGTTCTGTTTTGCATAAATTATAAATATCATACTTTACTTTTACACAGGTTTTTTTTAAATGGTTAAGCTATACATAGTACAAAATGTTAGTCAACTCAAATTGCTTAGAGCAAAAAGTCCATATTATTTGACGGATATTTAAAAGAGATATGTTATTTAAACAAGATAGATGAACCATTTATGTGTTCCTATCCAACAAACGAATTGTCCATTCTCAGGAAGAGCGACAAAATGATCACATTAATTTATCGAATTATTCTCCTAAACTTCCTACGTCATTTACTCCCTCGGGCCCAGTAGCAAATCACGTATCCAATCTGTATTTATGAAAACAGGAAGTCTCGTTTGTTAGAGACGTGAATAAATCAGAACCAAGAAATCATAAAATTTGCTAGACTGTTTTCGTTGTATTTGCATTGTCTTATCAACACAAAATATTCGACCATATAAATTGGACTTGAACCTGATAATCAGGTCAGCTGATACGATTTTGAACAATTCCATCTGAAATAATTATTCTAAATAATTGTAAATTAACATTTCAGGTAATGCTATTATTTCAAAAGTAATCACAGACGTGGAATTGGATTTTCAGAACGTACATCTTAAAAATTTTCCTTACAAGCCAAAGTAAAAATGTTGTGAAAAGCTACTTTTTCAAAATTTTCATTATACGTCATCTAGTAAAGTAATCTGGTTTGATAGAAAAGCTGAAGTTGTTTGGTCCATTAACGAGAAAGTCATTCTGATTTGAAGTGCGTGCCATTAATTATTGTCTGTAAGTATCCACAAAAAATTGGTTGCTGCAGAATTGAACGCGAGGCCCAAAAGAATTGGCACGGTACGCAATCAATTCTCGACTCACGCTATACTTGCTTCGATGTTCCATCGCGATCCCCCCGAGGGGAATCTCATTCTTATTTTCTTCTTACGCCAGTGGATGAAGCGTCTCGAAAGGTTTCGCGCCATGCATGAAATACGTAACCCACAGCTTTGGGCTGATATCAGCGCCGTGGCGCCGTTTCCTCAAATTCTGTGATGTATCCTCGAGAAAAATGGACCATTGTCGCGAGAACAGCCTTCTTAGGAAGTTCGAACCCATAGGCGTAGAAAGTTCGGAAAGTACAAAGTTCTGGCTATGTCCCCTGGCAAAGATAGTACACTATACGATCTTTTATTATATGCGTAACAATTTATGAATATTAGACTGCGGATCTCTATGCAAAATGAAAATGTTCTGCATCGATTGTGGGGAGCAGGAATAAAATAACAATTTATTTCATCCCACAATGACTTTGTTACATTGAAAACGATATTACAATATTCTTAAATTTTTCTAATCCTTTACTGTTCTATATTTCACCCAAACAATTTCTTCATAAATCCATAAAGATCCGCAGTCTAATTATTATACAACGGAGCACCTCTTTTTTTTTTACCTTTCGAATCAACAAGAAAATAACATAAAAATCGTGACCTTCAGTTTCTTCGAACTTGCGATCAATAGCAACTTAAAAAAGAATTATTTGTACATTACCTAGTAAACTAATTCTAACATCTAAAAAAATAACTCAATATTTTTGGTTCAATTTTTAGTTATTCTTTTCTAAATTCTACGAATACTTTTTGTACCCACTGTGAATGTCTTTTGGGAGAAAGGACGGCGCGGCGGTTTCCCGGCTATGGAGTCATCATTTTTTGACCTTTTCAATGGAATTGTAATGCTCCCGGACAAATTGTGTTAGAGGGACCTGAACAGATAGTCTGTTGGGGTCATATCTGGAGAGTATGCCGCATGCGGCGTCCTTTGTGCAAAATGTGACCGACTGTTGTCGTGCTGTACTCCCTGGTCGATGAAAGGTCGTGTTCCCTCCAATTCGTAATAACGAAAGATTTTTAATTTTCTGTACACGCAATGAAAATGTAAACTTGTTTGTTCGAACCTAAAATCTTTGGTTCGAAACACACCGGTAAACAATGTTGTATTTTCGAACGAGTGACCAAACAATCTCGGGAATTCTTTCAAGGAAGTATTGTACAAGATTTTTGGAATGCCCTGTTCGAACTTTTTTCTTGTTGTAGCGTGTTGAATTAATTCCTGAAGTTATGCCCACATGTGTTTAAACAACCTGCATACCTTTTCAGTATTATTTATACGTGAAGTTTATTTATCATACTTTCTCATATCTTGGACTTGGTTCTCTTGAATTATTATTCCGGAGTTCAGAAATCTTAAAAATGTATCGGTGGCGCTATAATTATGGACCGCAGTGTAGGTCTACAATTTTCATTTCGATGAAATACATGAAATACATCTTCGAAATTGATAATCCGATGGAAAGTAAAAATTAGTAATAATTGCTAGCGGTTGCGGGTGAGAGTCTGCGGAACAGATTTTCCGCTGAATCGTCATCGTTTAGCAACGATTGCGCGATTCGAGTAATCAGTGGTAGGTGATCCAGCCGGAGCAACATTGTCGGGAAATTTCTCCTCGACTTTCCCGGAGGATCCTCCGCATCTCCAGTCGGTGGATGGTTTCAGTGTCACGCCGTGGGCGATCGTATGCCAGCAGAGTTATTAAACGTGTTCGTTCACTTCCCCCGAGCGATTGAGCTTTCCCTCCGCAAAGTCTGCTACATCACCACCTACATCACCGTAATGTTGATATTTATGGAACACGCCTGCCCTCCGTTCAAGTGTAAACCCAAATTGATCTCCGCCCGTGTCGAGCTACCGACAATCCTTAAATCGTGCTCTCGAAAACCTGCAACGCGAATGCGCCACCATTTTCTACATCCAAATCTTAATTCTTAATTATAGCATTAATCACCATCACCGGATCCAGATTTTTTATTCTATGATTGTTGATGTAATAAAAATATAATTTCCTAAGAAATGATTGCATAGATATCTTTAGTGGAGCATATATTACAATAGGAGCTGCACAAAAAGTCGAAATAAAATCAATCTTGTCATTTTTATGAGGGAACATGTACCAGTTACTTTGAAGGCTCGGTAGGTTCAGTGTTAAGCTCCATAGATCAATAGATCGTTCTTCCAGAAATGTCCTCGATGATAATCGAGTTGAGAAAGGACATTTTTACCATTTTTATTTTAGTATCAATTAATACACAGATAGGGTGGGCAAATGACAGTAAATTGACATCAATCATTTCGAACAGGTGCAAGGCCGAGTATAAATTATTTTCAGCATGAGTTTCTGCATAGTCTTCTATCCCTCGTTTTGTCCATTACTCAGCTCTTACAAGCTTCCACGACTTATAATGCCAGGGTATTAAAGTCCTTATCAGCAGCCTATTACTCTGGTAATAGCGTCCCTTATTTATCTAGTCGACACTAAAGCGTGCGACTCCTTCTGCTCTTCTAAATAGCTACAGAATGAATAACAATCAAATTGTCTGTTTTGTCTATGAAATGAGCTTGAACTATCAAGTTAATTTAAACATTCGACTGTGCAAAAGTACCGTAAGTGAATAATTGACACCTAGAAAAATTTTTATTGCTTTCTATGTGAACAAATTTTTTAAATATTCTTAAATTAAGTGTGTTCTAAATGATATTTCATATTTATGTTTATTTTCTTGCATTTCGACATATCAATTCTCCTTTTGTCCGAGTCTTTTATGTCCACCAGTAAAATTATCTGGTTCGATAAATCTTCGTTTAATACCTTCCAGTCTTCCGTGCTTTTTATGTACGAGTGAACTTAGATACGAATCTGAGCTTAATACTGAGCTTATTACAGCGACATCGTAAACATAGTATCACAATAATAATAGTAATAATTGTAACCGAAGTTCTCGAATCTAAATAACGTTACAGACATTTACGTGTCATTTATTGTTACAACTTTCAAACTTTTCGCACGAAATCTTTATCCCCTGACTCGGTCGTCGAGCGTGTTTACCGCTCGACTGGCTCCAAGGGGGATCCCCCCCAGTGGTAGGGATTAGGGATAGACAGTTACGGAAGAGACCTTTACGACAGTTACGGAGATATTGCTAAATTTGACATTTTCATCAGATTTTATTCGGCCACAACCTTTGACCTTGTTTTTTCAAGGTTGAATATGGGACTGTCCCTCGGCTCAGTGCGCAATGTGTCAATCAGTGATTTCTGGGATCCGTGGACACGCAATTAACCAACGTTTCGCGCATCTCTATCTCTTTGTGCTCCGCCCTCGCTTCTGTCTATCGCTATTTGTCTTCCTCGATCTCTGCGTTTCGTGACGTGACAAAGGCCGATAATTAAGTGATGCACAGAAACGTTTCTGACAGGGAACATTACGCTGTCATCGCTCAGATGAAACAAGCCAGCCGTGTATGCCTACGCATTGTCTCTGTTTCGCGGGAGTATGTGTATTAATTTCCATTAATTACACGGCACACTGTATTTCCCCGATCAAATGCGAAATATCGGTTCCATTTGGCGATCCCGAGGCCCTGCGTCCAATATTCTAGAAAAATTGAATGGACTATCAAGAGTATCTTGAAAAATCTCAACCCCTTCTTCTCTCGATAAGGTCGATAGTTATGAGTAGAAAGCGGATCTTTATGCAAAATAAACATTTTTTAAGTGAATTGCAACAATCTGGAATGAAATGGAAATTTATCTTCTTTCTTAATATATGTATGAGACAGGTTGAAAATAACATAATAGTGTTATTAAATTCTTGTAATATTTTTACTATTTGAAATTACGCTTACTCATTTTTGTCTTATATGCATAAAATGAGCTGTGAAATTGCGAAAATACTCTCCGTGGCTTTGTTCAGAAGTTATAAACGAAAAACACGGACCAATTAGAGCGCGGTTACGGCAGACGGATTCTGGCTCGGCCAATGCCAACGCTAGGCTCAGCGCGAGCCGTAGTAGCCTCGTTCTCATTGGTCCATGTTTTTCGTTAGTAACACCTTGTATATAAATTCACTTTCATGTTAAAACTCCTGGAAAAAACTTCAGAAATATCGTAGAAACAGTTTGTTTATTACATCATTTATATTTTTATTAAGACAAGTCTTATTCTGCATAAACATCCGCAGTCTGATTGTTATAAATATTGGCTTCGACTTTTTAATAGAGTGCATCGTAATTGAGAAAATAGAAACCGAGTGTTTCGACGTCTTTAATGTTCGAGGAGTTAGGGAAGACTTGCTGTTCTGTGTTATATGTTACCGTGGTTATGTAAACCGTTATTGTCATCTTACTGCTCCGCAAGAGAGTAACATTTTCCGTCGAGGGGACCACGGATTTCTAATTTGCAGACAGCAAATAAAGTCTAAATGGGCAATACGGCCAAACACGAGCACCAACGAAAAAAAGACAAATACCAGGCCCGAGGGAGCTTCATGTTTTCATTCTAATCTGGCCGACATTGTCCCCTGCCTCATTCTATGTCATTACTTCCTCTCGTCGCTGCCTCTCAGTGGGGATTTACTATCCTGATAATCTTCGAGCCTGCTCGAGTAATATATGTACTAACGAATTTTCTGAATGTACACGATCATTCGAGATAGCAAATCGATCGAGTCGCAATTCAAAAGCATCACTACCTCTTCGAACTATTTCTAGCACGAAAAATCTGCAATTCTACGTATTTTTTATTCAAGTAAATTCTTGAATTTTACATATTTTACGTTCAAGTAAATTTTTGAATTTTACATATTGTTGATTCAAGTAAATTCGTGAATTTTACATATTTTTCATTCAAGTAAATTCGTGAATTTTACATATTTTTCATTCAAGTAAATTCGTGAATTTTACATATTTTTCATTCAAGTAAATTCGTGAATTTTGCGTATTTTTGATTCAAGTAATTTCTGGATTTTTACATATTGCTGATTCAAGTAAATTCTTGAATTTTACATATTTTTCATTCAAGTAAATTTTTGAATTTTACATATTGTTGATTCAAGTAAATTCGTGAATTTTACATATTTTTCATTCAAGTAAATTCGTGAATTTTGCATATTTTTGATTCAAGTAATTTCTGGATTTTTACATATTGCTGATTCAAGTAAATTCTTGAATTTTACATATTTTTCATTCAAGTAAATTTTTGACTTTTACATATTGTTGATTCAAGTAAATTAGTGAATTTTACATATTTTTCATTCAAGTAAATTTTGGAATTCTACATATTGTTGATACAAGAGTAAATTCGTGAATTTTACATATTTTTCATTCAAGAGTAAATTCGTGAATTTTACATATTGTTGATTCAAGTAAATTCGTGAATTTTGCATATTTTCGATTCAAGTAATTTCTGGATTTTTACATATTGCTGATTCAAGTAAATTCGTGAATTATACATGTTTTGCATTCAAGTAAATTCTTGATCTTTACATATTGTTGATTGAATAAATTCGTGAACTTTACATATTTTTCATTCAAGTAAATGTTTGAATTTTAATAATTTACTAGAGTATAATACTCCATATTTTCTATTAAAATTAAAATGAATTTCTCTTTCCACATCGTCTTTACATTACACATTACTTTCCATTCACTTGAAGTGGGACAACCAATTCCAGGATTACCTTCAACTATCTGTAACAATAATACTTGGAATAGATGAAACTAAAATAATAATGTGTAAATGTTTTTAACAGTAAAAGTAGAATACATGAAGTAATAATTATTTTGGGCAGTGTAGATGCGATTGAGCCCAGTTCACATAAGGTTTGACCGAGAATGTTGTTGCCGGAGAAATTACATATCTAATTTCAGAATTAGAGTAGCGCTCGAGGAGCAATTTGTGTCATAAATGTCTCCGAGTAGTTCCAAACACTTCACCATCCACTTCATCTATTTGGACAAGTCGTGCTCCGCACCTCCGGCCGCTAAATAGGTAATAGGGATCCTTTCTCAGTCAGCAAGATGCTTATGAACTGCTTCAACTGCGCTTCTAGTTAAATAATTCTCTGTCATGCCGGCCCGTTCACTTATCCACGGAACGTACGATTGAACATTATTAACTCTTTTTGAATAATTTTTAAGCTCGAGCATGTCCAATTTCCTCCGCTTGTTTCCACTTTGAAACTGTCATCAATTATTTCATATATTACCAGCCGTTTTCATTGAATTATAAATCTTCAAAAGTGTCAAATTGTGAATGTCAAATTGGACATTCAAAGAAAATTATCTACGGTAATAAACAAAAAGCAAATTGATGATTTAGGCCCTAATAAATATCTACAAATACAATAATCGAAAGAGAATGTTTCTCTACAAGTAATGATTTTGTTTTTTGTGCTCTAAAAAAATATACAAAAGAAACGCATTTTTCGTAAAAACATTAATAACAGAAATATTTAGCTGTTACCATTCAAATGTACCACCCTGTATGAATATTAAAATGTAATGAGTGTGGTCCTGAAAATAAGTATTAAATAAATGCTAAATTCCTGATAAAAATGATACATTTTTTTCGAAGTATATATTTTTATATCTTTATAAATAAGGAAATGATTGATGGTTGTAGAGAAGGTTAGGGTAGCTCCCTAGTATAATCATGATTTCGGAATTAAAAATGTCCCGTTCTCTCGATAAATCAACCGAACATTTTGGCAGCAGCCGTCGAAGCCATAATCGAGATATGGTAACCATATCAATCTTTTTGGGCTCAAATGCTAGATGGTCAACAGGATCGACTTAAATTGGTCTATCGACCGTGAAAGATTGATGAAAAGTATCCCCGAAGCTATTTTTACTAGCACCTACTGAGATGTCGTTGGAATAATAATGAAGTAACTTACTTGGGTGTACAAAATATTTTAAATCTTCACACTTGACGAAAGTTAAAAATCATGACCTTCATGACCAATTTCTTTTGCACTTTACCTACTAAACGAATTCTACCGACATCTCAAAAAATCTCAAGTCGTGTTTGGTTCAATTCGAAAAAGGTATCAATTTTTAAAGGGTGTCCACTTAAATTTGGCCACCGATTGAATGATCTTCATTCATTTCAGGTAGTCCCTGGAGCAGAGTAGGGCAATATTTAAAAATAACTAATAGTCTTTTCGAGTTAGTCATGGCAAAACAGTCATTAGTCAAAACTTTTTGATTAGTTAGCGATAACTAATTAATTAGATTAATGTATGTTAATCGCACAATAGTGACTGGTGACTAAAGATTGATGACTGATCATCAACTACTAATTCACTAATAAGCAATAGCTAACGATTACTTAGAGCTGTGACTAACTGTTTGCCATTTAGTTATCACTAACTAATCAAAAAGTTTTGACTAATGACTATATTTTGCTATGACTAACATTCAAGAAGACTATTAGTCATTTTGTAATATTAGTTGATTATTGCCCTACTCCGTCCTGGAGTCATCGCGAATCGCGAACTGTCTAATTTGCTCGCGTTGGAAAGTGCATCGCGGAATCAGCGGATTCGAACAGGGTCGCAGGAAAATGGCGGCCGTAAGGTGAAATGACGATTCCGCCTTATGTGTTTGACGTCATTCATTGTGACTCTGTACAATGACAAAGAGAGAGAGAGAGAGAGAGAGAGGGAGAGAGGAACCAGCGCCGTGACGTTTTCGTTCCTAGCTGGCGGAGCAAGCTCTCGCCAGTATTGAGAGAATGTTGGAACGATGCCGACAACGACAACGGGTATACTTGTTGCCACTGCCGCTGTGCATCGTGGATTCCACCCTTGGCTTCCCTTTTCCTTGCAATTTTTCCCTCGTCGTTCGTTTCAACTCTCCGATTCTCGTCCCTGCGCCTGCCACCCCCGTATCGGATCACCTCGCTCCCTCTCTCTCCATCGTCGTCACCCCTCTATCTGGCCGTATGATCGTGCCATTCCACGGCGATGATCCTCGGCTCAACAGGGCTTATGTATCAGCTATCACTTCGCCGTTCCCGGAACACGTGCATGCATCGAAGAACGGATGTTGCATTCGGACAAAGCTGCCCGTTGACTATCTCGTGTCTTCGTACGGTGAAAAAACGTCCGATCAGATTCGAGCACCTTTTTACTATCTATTCTCAACTTGTCCCAGCCTCGAATATCCGAACGCGATACATTTTTTCATAATTATATATGTGCACATAATTATGATAGTGGTCTAAGGCATATTTATACATATTTCTTGTTTCGAGATATTTAAAGGAAAAGGATATTAACTAGGGATGGGATCAAGTAGTTCGCAAACAGGTTCGAACTTTGATTGATTGAATTCGAATTCTCTATGTAGGGTAACTGCACCAGTGAATGAACATTGAAGAAATTGTTCGGGAAGATATTTTATTTAAAAAAAAAATATGTGAATTAAAGGAATCTCATATATGCCAAATGGCTCCCTATACTTCATTGTCAAAAATAAATGAACACATATAAAATGAAATTATTATTATTTTTCTTTATTAAACGTTAAATAAAAAATACCAGTCAATGAACACTACATTCTAGTAATTGAACAATGATGGTCCAATGAATGAACAAAATTACTAAACAATATTCTCTTATTTATTTAACTGTTTAATCACAAAAAATCCCCTAGAATTAATTTTGCTGGTTAATGAAATTGACTCGGATTCGTGAGTACATATTGAACTTGATCCCATCCTTAATATTAAACCACTTGCCCTACGATCTATTTTACGGTTTTAGTGATTAGAACTTTTTTTGTAGTTCGGAATCTTCTAAAATAGAAGAAAATTTATATCTACTGTATGCCGACATGTTCTCCAATAACTATACATTAACAAAACCAAAATAGAATTTCATCTCGGTTTAAAGGAAATTAATAACATGCATATATTTACATGTTCAAAATGTTACTGCAAATGACGATGTAGTTGGGATTTAGCGTTGCAGTGAATACCTGTTGGCTTCAAGAATTTATTTCAGTACAACTGCCAATGAATTTTAACATTGAAATCGTTTCGAATATTTTCCGTGTTATATTGTTATAAGTTATATTGTTCTCCGATAAAATGATATTCTTGATACTCTCGAAGAGTGAGTGGGTTCAAATGTGCTCCCTGTCTATATTTCGGTTCTTTGAAACTTCTCCTCGTCGGATTCTTTTTTCATCGCGAGGTATTCGAGGGGAACTGAATATCTGCCACACGAGTGCCATTCATTCGGAAGAGAGACTCTTGCGTAAATCCTCAGCGCAGAAATGTACACTATGCACCGTCGAATTGGACTGAGGCGGCTCCGTCGCTGAAAGAAATACCACCGTGTGTCGCGTAACATTTCGTCGATTCTCCACACCGGTATCCGACTAACCTGTAATACTTGCGAGTTGTGGTAGTATTTAGCACTAGATCTACTCAAGAAAAATACAAGAGCGTATTTATTTGGATGTTTAGCAGTCTTCATCTAACGGAAGTAGGACGACCTGATTTTTACCCTTAGAACGCAGCGCATGAAAAAGCTAAAACTTAAACAATTTAAAAAATCGATTTTTCATAGAAAACTGTTGAACTGTATCGATTCGACTCATTTAGTTATTTCTTATTTCAACTCGAAATATTTTTCAAGAATTTCCTTGTTTTCCTTTGTGGCATTGGGAAACATTATCTGGCTGTGAAATTATTGTTGAGAAAACCTTTTAGCACCTGTAATTATTTCGGGAAGGCCCACTAAAAGTTCGACAATTATCTCCGCATTTTTGAAAGAACAAATTGACTCTGAAAACGCTGGATTATTTCTGACCAACGATTCTGTAATTCAGCTACTTCATTCATCCAATTCACTCGCTTTTCTCCACTGCGAACCAGTTTTAAGTGCCTGATTTCATCAAAAAGTTCAGTTCCATCAATGAGAACGTTGGGTTCTTTTATTAAATATTGCACAGATTTCATGACTTTTTCTCGTTGACCTTCTTTCTCGTTGCAATACCCGTTAAAATATCGGGGCATCTTTAAATTATTTAAAGAAATGTGATTGATATATCAATAAAGATCAAAAGGTTCTTAATGTATCGGTAAATATTGAAATATAATCCGCAAATCGATAGATATTGATAATATGGAAATGTTATCAACATTTCGATTAATATCTACAGCCTCGAACCGTGAACTGTATTTCGCAATAACCATACATATTGGCATGTTATTGAAGTTTCGATACATATCGAAGTGTAATCGATATATCGATAATATCGTTGAGAACAAAATTACATCGAAATTAATATGCTTCCTGTAACGAATTCCAACAGAGATTCGAATATATTTAATCATTTTGTGTTACAATGAATGCGTGTCGATAAATCAAAAACTGACGACAATTTACAGAAACTTCTGCATGAAGATTGCGCAATGGGATTGTTTACAGGCGCAGCGCTATTGTAAACATAGTTATATTTATACAGAGAATCTCGGGACTGTCGATGCGAAACGAGGGGTGGTAAATTTATTCGAATAGATGGAAAAACTTGCCGACGTGTTCGTCCATCGCGTATCGTTCTTACTCGTACAAACACGAATTTCCATTTTTCCAAACGCCATTTTATTACGTTCTGCACTAAAAATAAAGTTCAAATGAAATTTACAAAAACAAGGTGCAAGTACACGAATAAATAGAAATGTAAAAGTATCATTTGAGAATCTTTTTTTCACACGTTTCGAAAAAACAAATCCAACGTGGTGTGTCTCGTATAAAAATATTTAGAAAACACAAAAAAATAGTTTTTTTTATATAATATTAATAACCCAGCTTTCACTTTCACTGTGGATGATGAAAAAAAAATGTTGTACTTCCTTGAAAGGGGTGATTCTGAAATAACTTTTTCCCATGCGAAAATGTTGAATTACTTCCCTGAAGGGGGGACAACATTTTTAGAACACCTTGTGTACATCCGAAGTGAGACAAGGTATTCTATGAAAAAAGATCTGGTCACCCGTGTGTCGCACCTGTGTGTCGACTTGACGGGAAGCGCGCCGACTCTGTGCCAATTTATAGCCAATAAGCCAACTTCGTCCACGTAAGTTCTATAAATATCGTTATTATAAATGTCACAGACTCCGATAGATATTCAGAGTTCATTGTGAGCGGTATTGATTCGCTGTGTGTTCAGTTTTATCGTAGCGTCGTCGTCAAATAGTTTTCGAGCGTTTCTGCAACGGCCGAAGGATGTAGAAACGCACGGGCATGGAAAGTTGCGGGGAGTCCTCCCTCACAAGGGTGTCTGTGGCAGCTCGAACCACGGTTGAACGACCTTGATGAGCAGGGCATCACAACTCATTAGACAAAACCGGCGCTTCACCCTTGTTTCGATGCGCAAATTGCGACGATCCCTCGAGCACCCTCGCCTAAACGCTAGAACCTTCTTACCGTTCCCTTCCGTTTCGACATTCTGATACATTTTCCTCAACCGAGTGCGAATCTCCACATTCTTCTCAACTTTTATGCCTACGCACTTTTCCAGAAAATCAATTGTTCTCTGCAGTGGCGCGTTACCCTACGGGCAACTTTGGGCAAGATCCAAAAGATCCAAATTCTACGTTTTTCTCCGAAAGTTACTTCGTTGGGGTTAGGGGCCCCAAAATTACGAAGTCTCTATATGTATATAAAAATGCAGTCCTGACTCATTCACTCACTCACTGATGAACGCCCAGACTAAACCCTTGGACCTAGAATGCTGAAATTTTGCACAGAGGTTTCCTTTATGATCTATACAAGGGTTAAGAAAGGATATTTCGAAATTCAACCCCCAAGAAGGTGAAAAGGGGTTGCAACGTTTGTATGAGAAATATTTTGTTCGTGGTCGGAGTTACTTCATACTTGGTCTTAATGCTCTACTTTGATATAATTAATCAAACACCTGTTTCGGCATTTCAAAAAAGTCAACCCCCGAGGGGGTGAAAAGGGGTTGCAACGTTTGTATGAGGAATATTTTGTTCGTGGTCGGATTTGCTTGAAACTTGGTCTTAATGCTCTTTGATATAATTAATCAAACACCTGTTTCGGCATTTTAAAAAATTCAACCCCTAAGGGGGTGAAAAGGGTTTTGAAATCTATGATGGCGGCATGACATAAAATTAAAACTCTATAGGGGTGACTGGGGGGGTTAAAAGGTTTTATGGAGAAACAATATCAATTTCCGAGGGCATTAAACAGTTTTCTGTGCGAGCGAAGCCGCGGGTAAAAGCTAGTCATATATATAATTGCAAATCTTGTACTTTCATTGAATTTTTTGCCCTATGAAAGCGAATTATCGATGCGAAAAAATATGACTGGCATTTCTTTAAGGTGTCAATATCCTCTAAGAATGTCAGTAAAATCGGTGTCTTCAAGCTGGGTAATGTCCCGTGTAAGCGACCGCGATGACCACGGTGCGGCTTTACAAATAATGTTAACTACGCCAGTAACCGTGACTTCAGCTGAACGTAGTTTCTCGCGGTTGAAACTAATAAAAGATTATCTTCGATCATCAATAAGCCAAGACCGATTTACGATTTAGATACGACTGATATCTCTGGCTATTCTTTCAATAGAAAGCGAAGTAGCAAACTCAATCAATTTTGATGGCGTCATCAAAGATTTTGCGGCGGAAAAAGCGAGAAAAATATATGTAACATCCTTTGTACTTATAATAAATGATTCCTTATTGTGTAATTTAAGTATAGGATTTGAATGTGTATTCTGGCCTCGCATAATTTTTGAACCGGGCCCCGCAAAAGGTCACACCGGCTCTGAGAACGATGCCCACACCATTACACAACCACCACCGTGCTCGAGTGGTCCTACGGTGCAGTTTGGATTAAGATCTTCACCTTTGCGACGTCTGATATATCGAATTGCGTCAGAAGATACTCTATTGAACTTCGACACTCAAAAGCAATCGAGAACTATTGGACGTTTAGCATCTCTAATAAAATGCGATAATCTACTAGAAAGATAGTCGTCTTAAACTTTTTTCCGCCACTGTATATGCGTATCACTGTCACTCGATCGTGATTTGAATAGTACCAGTGGCATACTGTCTCACAGCTAATTACAGATAGTTGGCCCTACTTCACGAATCATTTCACTTGCCCGGCAGAGCCGCAAAAAAGTATTGTCGCCATAACGAGGTCAGGTATTTACGAATCATTTCACGATGACGCAGGCGGCGGCGACTCCAAGAGAAAGCCCGCTATAACGAGGACAAGTATTTACCCTCGAGACCATTGAAACAATGGATCTCATCTCTCTATCTTTTATTCGCGTGGCTTCATTGTCCGTGGTTGTAGCGGCCTGTTCTAATAATCTTAGAACGATCCTCATCGATTTGCTAATGTCCTCATCGAAATCAAAACACACTGTTGTCCATCGACTAACCGCGAAACCACCGGGAAACCTACGAACCAGTTTTCCTACCTTAAGAAGTAAGAAAAATCGATTTCTTTCTGCAATTTTATACAATTTTATAATGTTTATAGTTTATAGGTGAAGTATTCAAGATGCTTATGTTATTAGGTGTAGAAATCGATTCGGTGCCTTTTTAAAACAAATTTAGTATTTATTATATACAATATTTTCGATGACTGGTCCATTTTTCAGGCAACTGTCGAATTCCTTGAAAAGATGGCGTTTTTGATGTAATGAATTCGTCGATACCTTTTTGCATCTCTTCCGATTTTTGGAAATTTGTATCTGCTAAATGATGTGACCGGAATAAATGAAAATTGAAGCAGAATTCAATTCATTCATCAAAATCATAATTTTTTATGGTTAAAGTGAAAAAGAAGAATTTATTGCAATTTCTGCTACAGCGATCGTAATTTCAATTTAACATTATTGCACTATCGTTTGTGTTATCAGTAGACATGTAATACAATTTTTATTGTCATGATGTTTTGACGATTTCGTACAATATTTCGCTTTGAACGTGCTTTCTACAATATAATTGGTAAAAAATGTGGAACGATTCCTCAAAGCAAAATTGGTTAACCTAGATGTCTGAAGTTTCCACAGAGATTCACATTGTTACGAACTTCATTCACTGATACGGTGACTTTAAAGGAGCCATCTTAACTGCAGTCGAATGCGTCCTCTTAATACTCTCGAAACTTGTACCTCTTGTACAAGTATGTAGATACAGGTTGTACCTCCACACTTTAACTGTTCAAATATCGAACAAAAAAAGACTAAAAACTGTATTTCAATTGGCAGACTACTTTAATACTTTAAAGAGTTGAAATATCGGAAAAAAATTAGAAAGTTTCCGTAATATCTGGATTGAAAAAAATTTATACTGTTAAATAGCAATACTGTGCATTTAAGAGAGAGATAATAAAAATTCAATATGTCTAGAAAGGTGGCAATAAAAATGAAAAACTATTAAATAACGACAGTATGACGTTAAGGGTTGAAATATCAAATAATATGAAGGGTTGAAATATCGAAAATGAAAATTCATACAGTTATTAAAAATTGAAGAAAATATAAATATTGTTTTATAGCACGAGTGAATTATTCGGTGTGAAATATCGAAAATTAATATTAAAAATAATATTTAAATTGCTAAATGGTAACGCTATACCAAAAGTGAAAATAACCACATAAGAAGGTTCATCAGGAGTCAAGATATGAAAGTAAGAATTATTTCATACGAAGAGTTATTAATATTTATTATTTTTTTTTATCAAAAACACACAGATGACAATCTCGTAAATGAAAACCGTGAACAGCCAAAAAAATTTTTGGTGTAGAATAATAGAAAAATTTCTCGTTTATTGAATATGTTACAACCTAATTAAAGAAACCTGAACCTAATGTAAAATAATTATTTAAATAAAACAAAATTTTTAATATACCACGTTTTTAAGACGGATTAAAAAGTATAAAATAGTTTTTCCTAACCCCATACAGATTCCTAACACCATTCAGATAGTTCTGAAAATTTGTGATTGTGAATTTTTAATAGCTATGAAAATACTTGTAAGATTTAAAACGAAAAACGTGGGGCGTAAGATAATAGATAATTGATGTTCACCTAAGTCACTAACAATTTTATTGTACTGCAAATGATATCAACGGCAGCTACTCTCTACACTCCTTACTATTATTTTGCACCCCACGTTTTATGTTTTAAATCATACAAGTATTTTCATAGCTATTAAAAATTCATAATCACAAATTTTCAGGACTATCTGTATGGGGCTAGGAAAAATTATTTTATACATTTTAGTCCGTCTTAAAAACGTGGTACATATATTAAACATTTTTTTTTATTTACATAATTATTTTCTGCTTTTTAGTCTTGTGTGTGTGAAATTTTTCAGTCGATTTTAAACATTTAGTTAATATTGCATTGTCATGCAGTTCTGAGCTGTGTTTAAAGTTTCAAGTCTGTAGTTCATCGGGAAGAGTTAGTTTAAAATCAGTTGCAAAATTTGTACCAAACAGATAAACAGACAGACAAGACAGAGAGTTAATAAAGACGTGGTAATAAAAGGGGTTCTACACGCGGTACAATCGACAAACGATTTCGATTAATTGTGCGCGAGGGTTGTAGATCGTGCGGCACAAAGGGTACGTTTAACCCCGTAGGAGTGACGATCGACTGGATCAGCTAAATTATTTAAAAACGAGTCACCCTCTTTAAGGTACAGGCCGTCGCGTCGTTTCTTCCCTGCCGGCGACGACGCGACGGGAGCGCGCAAGCGGGAAATGGATGTGGTTCCATTCATGCTTATTTCAAGCTCATTGTGCGTCGGGTGCATTCAGCCTTTGACTTGCCTCTCGTGTTGCCACTGCAGCAATGTTTCATAGAGAGCAAGAGGCATACGTGTCACTAGCTAAAATCAGGAAATACTAGTGTCACATTTTCTTTGACGCTAACGAATATTACTGAAGAAGCATGGGCCTTATCTTCCACCCCCTTTTCTTTTTTCTTTAATATCCCCTTTTATCTCTGCTCACAAAAACATTGCAACACATCCATTAAACTACATCAAGTCGATTGTTCGACTTGTTTCGGCAAAATATATTTTTCTTCATTTTCTTAAACAAACCGAAACGGAATTTCTCAACTTTGTATGTCCTAACCAGGGCTTGAAAACAGTTATGATATCGGTTTCGGTCCTTGAAACAGTTATGAAGGACCGATATTCTGAATAACTGTTCTGAAGGCCCGAAATTTTGGTTGATATCGGTTTCGATTACGGTCCTTCGTACATGGATATCGGTCCTAGCATAACGGTCTAGGACCGTTATTTTTTCGATCCTATATCGGTCCTCATATCGGTTCTAAGTTCTAAGTTTCAAGTTATAGCAATCAGGGCTTGAAACGGGTCCGAAAATAACTACCAACATTAAAAACGGTTATATTTTGGTCATAATTCAAAGTTGTTTTATTATAACAATAAATGTATACATTATTGACTATTTTTGACGTGAAACTTCATTTGGCAGGGTGTAGGCCTAATTCGCGTCACGGAATTCGCGATACGAAAATGCGTAACGGAAGTGGTGGGGATGGTTAGCCGAGCTAGTCTTAAATAGAAAATGGCTGTATCTCGAGAACGGTGCGTCCTACCGCAAAAATAACGAAATTTTCGAAAGGCTCAACCCCGAAGCATATAGGGTACGCCCAACCACATGACGTACGTAGTCTTTTGAATTTAAAAAAAAACCACGTGCGGCAAAAGTGAAACTTCTTGCAGTCTAGTAATGTTTAGAAGTAAATTAAGATTGGAAATGGTAAATAATCCTAATGAAGCGCGACAATAAGATCAGGAGAACTTCGAAAGTTGCTGAGCTTCTCTCTAGGCTCTAGGTTTTCGCTTGCAGAGCGGTGAGTCTTGTGTCCAAGAGGATGTGTTTTGTTTTACCAGAGATCATTCTGATTGGTATCCCCGCAAAAGCGTCACCGATGACGTCGAGTCAACAGTCGCGTCGGCAATCGACAATAAGGTGCCGGTCTCTTTGCCACCGATTACAAAGCATCGGCCGACCCTTAGAAGTCGCTGTGCCTAAGCATCGGCCGAGCAACAAAGTATTAGAACCGATATGAAGATCGATATAGGACCGAAAAAATATCGGTCTTAGACCGTTATGCTAGGACCGATATCCATGTACGAAGGACCGTAATCGAAACCGATATCAACCAAAATTTCGGGCCTTCATAACAGTTATTCAGAATATCGGTCCTTCATAACTGTTTCGATCAAGCCCGAAATGAAACAGTTTCAAACAGTTATTTCCGGGCCCGTTTCAAGCCCTGGTCCTAACTCACATAGTAAAACTCTCGAGTTTTTATAACACAGTAGTATTGTGCAATTGTGAGAGAACGTGTTCAAATAATGATTGAAGTGAATTCGCAAAAAAATTGATATTTTTACTTTAAATTACTAATATTCTACTTCACAGTATTAATGTGCTAGATAGAATTGTGTAAGATGTTCTCTATATAGGGTGTCCCAAAAATGTTGTACTTGGTTTCAAACATTTTTTCATTTACCACATAGTTTACATGTAATTTAAGTGGCACAGCTGAATCACCCGTTTAACTATTCTATAAGAGCGCATTCTTCGTGAAAGAATGCAATTAAAAATTGTGGGTAGCTCTCAAGGGGACATTACACTTTCTCATCATATTTCAATAATATTCGCTGACAATTTCAGAGGAAAATTCGATATACCTTAGAAGTTATAGACGATTATAGCAGGCATAGCTGATTAATCGTAAGCAGATTTTATATGTGAAAATTCATTTGTCAAAACTTTTGAAACGCGTTTTTCTCAAAAGAACATTTTTATAATCGACGTGCATGATAACTTGAAAACCATTTAACCGATCGGTCTGAAATTTTAATATGTTCTTCTACACAACAATAGCCCCAGTATAGACTATAATAAATAAGATTGTTTAATTTTTTCCTCAATTTTTAACGTTTTTTTTTTACGAAGAAAATGCTATTTTTAAGAGCACCAACTTTGAAGGTCCACCATTTTGTGAATTTTTTCTCGAACGATCGTAGTCTATACTGTGGCCATAGTCATACTTTTTCTAAGGATAATTCTTTTTTTTCAAACGTTGCAGTGTGACCCGCAATCGTGCACGCCAGCAGACCAAAATTTTTAAATCGACTCCCATGAGGCTGCAAAAAACCCCTCTGAAAAATCGTACACAAAATTATAATATATAAAAATTTTTTCTTGAATGTGACGACTTAAGAAATATGTGAAAATATTACGGACTCAAAAAGAATGTTTTTTCATTACTTACGAAAAAATGTAATGTCCCCTTAAGGTAAGGGTCTTAACATTGAAAAGTCGATTTCATTTTTGCAGCAGTGAGCATGATGCAACAGAAGCATTCTACTGTATCTAGAAACAGAAAATGGGGGCGAGTTTCTATGAACGGGTTAAACGGAAGTTTTAATATCGTCGCGATGCGACCCTTTTTTTCACATTTTCTGGTCCGTTTTTCTGTTTCTTCTCCTTTCACATCGATTACAAAAGAGTCTGAACAATATTCTATAGCGATTGATAGGAAATCGATAAGCCACGTGAGTCACCGATGTCCTGCAGAATGAAAAGTGTATTATTCATGGCACTCATGCAGTACATGTATCACGTTTCTTCTTAATGAATTTAAAGGTACGCTGCCGTGCATCACGTACGACACATTTGTTACGTATCACGAGTCCATATTTTCTCGACTACTCTACTTTATTATTTCTATCTTTTATCCACTGCACCCCATAATCCCGATGGGGCTTTCTTTCCCCCAACTGCCTTCTATTTTTTGCCTGTTGTTGCCCAATTTTCGGAGCTTTAAATCGTAATTGTCGGCACCATTCTTCAATATGTTCGAAAGGGGGACCTTGGACATGACATTGAACACACAACATTGAACGGTTGAACACTCACCGTGTTATCTGCTGAATTAATTTACAAAATGCAACAGCTTGCCTTCATTTACTATACATATACATATGTATAAGTAGACTGCGGATCTTTATGCAATATAAAAACAATTTACATTAATTGCAAGACAACTGGAGTGGAATGTAAATGTCTTAAAAACCAATACACCGTTTCTAATGTATCCGTTGCTTTAAATTCTACTCACTCATTTTTCTCATAAATCCATAAAATATTTGAACAAAATAGTTTTCTACCAAAAATATAATGAATTCTCACATTGAATATGGTCAACGAAGTGCGTCGAAAAGTAGCAACTTCAACCATTCTTTTAAATTATCTAAAATTGTAGAAATGTTTGGATGGACTTCCGAGAAGCCCATACCTCCGATTTTTTTTATACTCCGGATTCTTACGTATTTTGACGTGCTGATTACGAATAAGATTACGAATATGAATATTAAATGTGTATTTTGATGAGACCTACAACTTTTATCTGAAGTAATTTTCAAAATTCCCATTATTTACAGAAATATATGGAAAAAACGGTTTCCGCTATGAAAATAACATTTGCGCCAATTTTCACTATCATATTCGTAATCAGCACGTCAAAATACGTACGAATCCAGAGTATAAAAAAATCGGAGGTATAGGCTTATCGGAAGTACACACAAATGTATTTCAAAATGATGGAAGTTTGTCACACATCCTGTAACGTGTGAGCGTGCGCCGACGAGTGTGCGCGGAAGTGTTTGCAAGAGTGCGCGCGAGTATGATGTGCGCATGAGCGTTGGTCTACGCAAGCCATCGTGCGGTCCTCGTGTCTTGTCGCGTGTCGCAATATGTATTCTTCATGTATCGTTCATTACCAATAAACCGTTATATATTCAATAATCTAACACAAAATCCTCATTTGGATAAGGAAAAATCTCTTCTCAACTAAAACTGAAGTAACGATGAGAAGTTAATATGTATCGTTTGTTCATGCGGAAGAATGCAAGTGAAAAATAATGTGAATTGTTGTGTTCGCAGGAAACGAGAGAGGGAACGAGAACGTCTTTGTCGTATGTCCAACCAGGTATTAACGGAATGCACCCAGTTTAATGGAACATGGCCAGACCCGGATGATCCGCGCTGGAGCAGTGGTGAATATGTGGAAGTTCTGTCAGACCTGTTCCCGACAAATAATACCAACTGTTGCTCGATAGCTGGCACCACAACAGCTTTATCGACCGGTAATTCTGTTGAATTCCCCCTTGAATAGCATCGTCGAATACTAAAAGCTGTACACACAAATGTACTATAAGAATACTATGAAATATAAAATCGAACGAATTTATCTAATGAAAGAAAAATTGAAATAGAACTTGACAAAGATAATTGTTGGATGCCAAAACAAATTTTCGCGGTTTTCTGTGTGAAAAATTTGTAAAGTAAGTGGAACAATAATTATTAATTATTTTATTGAAAATTCTTTGCAATTTCGTGTCCACATATAAAAATCCATTTTTGTTGCTGATTAAAGTGTTCAACACTATCGAGTATGAAATCTAAGTGTTGTTTTAATTTTTGCAGTTCTCAAAAAATTCAATTTTTTATTTGAGTCACGTGATAATAATTATTATCCCGCTTACTTTATCTTTAAGCAAGTAAATTAATTGAAAGACCTTTTTGTTAGGGCTGGTATTTTTACGCTCAACGTATTTGAAAGACATTAATGTTGAAAGAAAATCGATGTTCTTACTGGCACGTGAAAAAAAGAAAAGAAGTGTTGAAAACGAGGCGACGTTTTCATGACGATTTACTGACAAGATATCTGTGTATTCAACAGCGGAAACTTTCATACCTCTTGAACCACCCTTCGAACTCTGGCAAACGATACTGATTGCTGTCTGCCTCGCACTATGTATACTGTTAACTGTCGGCGGTAACATTCTCGTTCTTCTGGCGTTTATCGTAGATAGGACTATCAGGCAACCCAGCAACTACTTCATTGCATCCTTAGCAGCCACCGATGTGCTTATTGGTAAGATTTTTCACAAGTTCATCGATTATTATAACTTCAAAATTTCTTCTTCATCGTTTTGTAAGATAGACAATTGCTAATTATAGAAATGTAATTTAAAAGACAAATTCGTTTTAAAGAACAAATTAGTAGTTCTATAAACAATTCAGTACTGTGAAAGTTGTGTTACTTAAACGAATACTTTATCAATATTTTTATCATATTTGATCCTTAAAATTTCCAATAATTATCTATAACTCCAAACTGATGATTAATGTCAACTGTTGACACTCCCTGAGACTAGATGACCAAGTTAATTCAGGTTAAAAACCTCAAGTCGTAGTTAAGGATTTAATAACCCTCAATGAGGTTTATCAACTATGCATCTACAAAGTAACTATCCTAACCTCTCCAACGCAAAACAAAATAACCCAATACTCCTCTGTTGCACAGGTACAGTCTCCATGCCGTTCTACACAGTATACGTTCTAATGGGTTACTGGAACCTAGGCTCGTTGCTGTGCGACCTCTGGCTGTCCGTCGACTACACAGTCTGCCTGGTTTCTCAGTACACGGTTCTCCTAATCACGATTGACCGGTTCTGTTCGGTACGAATCGCAGCTCGCTACCGCAGCTGGCGGACGAAGAACCGAGTGATCTGGATGGTCTCGATCACCTGGATCATTCCAGCGTTGCTATTCTTCATCAGCATCTTCGGGTGGGAACACTTCACGGGGCGCAGGGACCTGAGCCCTGGCCAGTGCGCGGTGCAATTCTTGAAGGAGCCTGTATTCAACACCGCTTTGATCATAGGTTATTACTGGACGACGTTGGTAGTGCTCTTCATACTTTACGGCTGCATCTTCAAGACAGCATACGACATGCAGAAAAAGAGCGAGATCAAACAACGGCAAATGCAGTTCGTGGTGGCGCAGAGCGCCGGCGCTATGTCTGGCATGGCGGCCAGCATAGGGATGTCGAAGACCCAGAGCACACTGCTGAGCCAGGACAAACAGAAAGTGGTCACCGCGGCCGAAGACGGCGCCGAGGGTGATGGGTCAGGTCAGAAGACGTCTTCGAAGACCTCTACGGGTCCCAGTGACTCCGCGGGCAAGCAACCAAGCACTTTGCCCACTGAGACTGAGAGATCTGAGCCCTCCAGCAGCCCCTTGGTGGACTCCGACGACGAGAGCACTTGCGGCCAGTCTCAGCACCAAACTCACATCAGGAAACGCTCATCGGTAGCGGACCTGGTGACGCAATCAGGTGCGTTACAGGTCTTCGTCGCCAACAGCTGTCTGAACGGCATCGTCCCAGCGAAAACACTACCTACCAGTCCCAGCTGCGACATGCAGAGGGCGCAAGCACTGCCCAGGATTCAGGAGACCAGCCTCCTGGACACCGACAACCCCGACCGGTCCAGTAGCCACACCCTAACACCGGAACAGTCATTGAATTCCAACGAAGAAGTAGGTAGCAAACAAGCTATAGCCTCTGCCGAAACCTCGCCACCCACGCAGCCTGCCAGGTCCATCAGCGGCAGCCAACAAAATATCATTCCCCCGCCTACGCAGTTCCAGAGCAGTCCTCCGATCTCAGATAGCCCTCTAACCTCGTCGTCATCCGGTAGACCTAAATCTCTAGTGGGAACTCAGAGGACCTATGATATTCTTACCGGACTCGATAGCGCCGATTTAAGATTCATGGACGAAAGCTCGGTCATCCTACCGAGCCCCTCCTGCGAGAGTCCGCCGTCTTCCTTCTCCTGCAGCCTGGCGCATCCGTTGTCCACCGCACCATCTTCGCCGATACTTGGCAACGTGGCGATCGTGCCGAACACCACGCTGTTGCAGACGGCGCTGATCAGGGCGACGCAAGCGCAATCTATCGGCACGCAGAGCAAAAATAATCAGCCTCCCATGTCCAATGCTTCTAGTCAAACTCATCCTCCCAGAGTCTTCATCACGCAGAAGACGAACGTGGCGTCGCAGACCTCTCCAGTCAGCAAAGTGCAGACGGAGGTCACCGTGAAGGTGCAGGACGCTAAGCAACAGCCTGTCACGACGGTGGTCAGTGCTCCGGAAACCTTCAGCATGGTGATGAGTCAGTTTTCCGAGGCTAGCAAGGCTGGCAATCCTCAGAACTCGTCTTCTAGCGGCAGCATGGTGCCTACCATCTCTGGAACGACTGGGAACGAGGACACTAAAAAGCACAGAAAGAGGGAGAGCAGAGACGGTAGCTCTAGGAGAGACTTCGTGAAGACTTTTGGGAAGAGGTTGAAGAGTAAGACACAGAGGAGAGACCCCATGATGGGCAGGCAGAAGTCCAGGACCGAGAATAGAGCTGGAAAGGCATTCAGGACCATTTCGTTTATCTTAGGAGCTTTCGTTGTATGTTGGACGCCTTATCATATCATAGCGCTGGTGGAGGGCTTCTGTTCCGATCCACCGTGCACCAATGGACATCTGTTCATGTTCTCGTACTTTCTCTGCTACGCCAACAGCCCTATGAACCCCTTTTGTTACGCGTTGGCTAATCAGCAGTTCAAGAAGACCTTTACGAGGTTACTAAAAGGAGACTTTCATATGACGTAAAGGGGATAATGGGAAGACACTCGGGGGACGGAGAAGGCCTTCCATAGATAATTTTGAAATTCATGCATTGTGCCATGTTGATGGTGAAACCGGACAATAAAAGTAGTGAAACGACGCGATACACAGTATTGTGCGCTTTGTGTATATAGAGGATAGGTCGCGTTCATAGAATTTTAGATCGCATTCAACGGTGTATATAATGTATACATATGTATGGGTATTTGCTACCGATGCGGGGAAGCACGCACCGCGCCGGGCAAGCGAATAGATTTAGGGGCAAGGGAGACCAGAGTTCACGCGACACGAGCTGTTCTGGAGAGGGGGGAAGAGGGTCAACGCGATTTGTTGATAAGTGAAAAGTAAGTTGAAACATTGGGTATTATCGATGCGGGTTGAGAGCCACCCGAAGTCGAATTGAACCGTCGCACAGTGGTCCCTTTCAGCGATTTAGCTGGCCAAAAGTCGATTTCAAAAATTTACCTAAAATGTGAAATTTTTGGTGCTTGCTATAGTTTAATATTAGGTTGTCCCAAAAGTTTCTTCCGGAATGTGTTCCTTTAATGTCGCTAAATAAATGCAAGCAATACGATAATGTTTATGTTAATATTTTAGTATACTTCTTAATATATGAATTTGCATTATGTGCATGAATCGAAAACCAACTTTTGGGACAACCTAATATTTATTTAGCAATATCAAAGAATAACATTCCGGAAGAAACTTTTGGGACAACCTAATATATGGGGGACAATGTACTAATATTTTTTTTTATCATTCAGGCACCCATGAAGTGCCGTGCTTCATCGAAAGTTAAAGATTTTCGTAGTACGTGTCTTGCTGCTAAAATTCGATGAGACAGTTTTTATATGTTTCAAGTAAGTTGTTCTCACATTTCTTTCCAGTATGAAAGTTTTGCAAGTAAGTGTGGACTATACTTTCAACAATTTTGTATCTTTTTATTGCATATCTTATGGTAATTATTTACATTTCAACACGATTAGTATGTGAATAAGATTTGTTACGATTGTAACACTTTATGAGTAATTATGTTGTGTATCAGGTTGCGTCCGAGAATTTTTTTAAGCGCGGTTGTAATTGTCAAAGGTTTGGGCTTACAGCAAAACAAAAAAAAGTTGCCCGAGTCTGCACCCTTTTTTTTTTACAGCATTTTGTTTATCGCGCCAAGCGGTCCTTGCATTTCGGACGCGCACGCTTTCCCGACGTAAACACTTGAGATGAAATGATGTTTTTAAAATACTTAAACAAATACAAAATGATACTATATGTGAGTTGAAAACGTTGCGGGATCATTAAACATTATAAATAATTTTGGCCAGCTAAATTCAATGAAAAGGTTCGGTTCGGAAGCTTTTCGGTGCAAATGCCCAATTGTCACCACTATGCTTTGAACAGTTCGGATAATCTGGCAAGAAAATGTTTCGAACAAAAGTTAATCGATACCTGGTCATCTATAAATTCCAATAAAAAATTTGACAACAATTTTTTTTAAAATAAAAAATATGATC
The DNA here is from genome assembly GCF_051020765.1 of Lasioglossum baleicum. Classification (NCBI taxonomy): domain Eukaryota; kingdom Metazoa; phylum Arthropoda; class Insecta; order Hymenoptera; family Halictidae; genus Lasioglossum; species Lasioglossum baleicum. Next base: position 4,317,941 of record NC_134946.1, on the reverse strand, counting down.
ATGTTAATTTTTTAAATTCTACTACGTATTTTTTATTTCATATTGTTGTAGTCGATGTCAAGACGAATCCAATGACCTACTTAACTACGGCTTTAAGTCTTAAAATAATGCTAGAATAATTTTGTCCAGCTAAATGGCACGTTTAGACCACTGTGCGTCGCACAGTGGGGCCAAAACAATCTTTGCAGTCATCTATTAAAGTTGAACTAATAAATCCATTTTTAATCTGGCCACATGGAATAAATAAATACAGTTACATGTTTAATTTCAAGTCTAGATAAATATTCCTTATAGTGTCTGGACTGTATTGGCCCTCCTGTGCATCAATTCGAGAAGATACTGCACGAAACCACTCTGTATCTGGATTGGAAGCATAGTCACGGGGTAAAATCGAAACATCATTTTTGGCCTAATTTTCCCCATGTAAGCACACGCAAAATCTTATACCAGAACACCCTTTGTCTTTAAGTTGAGAATCCTGTGGTTGCGGAAAATCTAAAAATACAGACTACCTATGTTATCAATAGACAGCGATCTTTATGCAAAATAAAAATTTTCCACCAGATTTGCAGGCAACTGGGGTGAAGTAGAATTTTAATTTCTTTCTTAATCTGTTTATAATAGGTCGAAAATAATATAACAGTCTTCTGAAATTCTTCTAATTTTTTCGCTGTGACGAGTTACATTTTTGTTATAAATTTTTTATAAATTATTTTTGTTATAAATGCATAAAATCCGCTGTCTAGTTATCAAGAACGAAACGGAGTAATGGGTAAAGCTAATACAGGTGGTAGAGAAGGGTTCATACTAACAAGATCAATCGGTGAGAGATCGTGACACTGGTACATTTGAAAAAGATTCGGTTTGGCTACTATTTGGCTGCACTGTGTAAATTGGATCAATTCCAAGTTTCAAGGAAGCGAAGAAAAATCGTGAACTGGTCCGATGAGTTCATGGCATCACATCCAATTAATTATGCTGTGCACACACGGTATTCACTCCTCCATGTTTCTCTAACATTTCGGTTGACACTGTGTCAATAATGAATAGCAGAGATGAAGATTCTCGTCCAGGATTGCAAGTTCATTTCGTTACTGCCTTTCCGTCGTCGCAAATAACCGGAAGCGCGGGGATTACTGAAGTTAAAGATTCTTCGTTGACTCTTTTACGGTGTCTATATGCAAATCTTACTCTCCCCATGTACCGGGTGTGTCTTAATTTCAATCGACTTGAAGAATCATCTAGAAAATGATCGTTTTAAACGACTTGTTGTAATACGTTTCGACATGATTTCACACATACTTTTGTTGCCCGCTGTATTCAATTCCGAAAACTACTTTTCGGGTGTTTGAATTGGAGAAACGGCTCCTGAAAGAGTTAGCGTTGCATCCAGCACAAGTCAATTACAGCAACACGTTAAAGAAGTGCACGGACGTTTGTTTGGTTGTTTAGATAAACTTGTATACATATTTTTCACCAATTATCGTTTATATCTATATTTTTTAAAATAATTATTATTAATATATTGTTTATGTATTTTGTTTGTGATATTGTTTATGTTATCTCTATTTGATTAAACAACATTACTGAAATAAATATGTAATGTATCGAAAATTAATTTCGAAAATGAGAAGTTTTATATGTTTTAGTAAGAATATAAAAAAAATGTTGGTACAATATCGAAATGTTCAAATGGATTTTAATATATATTTTGTGTCTCGAACATCAGATTCGAACAGGAGAGAATACATATGCGTTTCGATATGATTTCACACATACTTTTGTTGCCCGCTGTATTCAATTCCGAAAACTACTTTTCGGGTGTTTGAATTGGAGAAACGGCTCCTGAAAGAGTTAGCGTTGCATCCAGCACAAGTCAATTACAGCAACACGTTAAAGAAGTGCACGGACGTTTGTTTGGTTGTTTAGATAAACTTGTGTACAAATGCAGTGACAATGGCGGTGCAGTTGCAAATCAGGGATTTTTATGGAAAATTTAACTTTACAGAAAGGTGGGTCCTCCAGAAAATAAACTTTATATATATATATATATTTACGTTGTAAAAATCGATTTACAGTCCACAAGATTATCAAATTCGGAAATTGGATTTTAAAATAATAAATTATGGTTAAATGCTGTAAAAAAATAATATCTTATTTTTTCCGTAATACAATCAAGAAACTTAAAATTTGTAGATAGAATACATTCGGTGCAGAAAATTGCGTTTGTTTAATGTCATTGCTAAAAATCAGACATTTGCAACAACCTAATAGAAATTGTTTCCCCCTACAATATTTGATCTCGAGAAATGTAATTTCCAAAAAAAAAATGTCTTCTATTTCTCCGTGCTGATAGTTGTTGCCGCCATTGTTGCCGCGGGGCAGCTTCATTGCATTTTTCTTAACTTTAATTGCGTGTACATACGAAACACCGGTTATTATAATATTTCTTTCGTAAGAAAGTATGGAATTTTCGTACATTTTGAACAATTTTATAATGTTTAAACAATGCCATATCTTGACTGAGCATGCTTTTTAAACATATATTTTTGAAAACACCGACTCCGATCGCGAAATGGCGTCGCGACAGTATTTTTAATGAGAGTAAGCCTTAATACTGCTAATTGAGCTTTCGATACAATCGCTGATCAATAAACGAACCTTCTCCAAAATCTTTTTTTTCATGCTGTGATTTACATATGGGATATTGATTTTGAATATATGCAATTCTGTCCCTAATTTAAAATTAAAGGTTAATGAGATTTTAGTTCGCTTTTTATGTGATATGGTCGTTATTAGATGGGTTCCGGGTTCGAAATTTCCTATTGAACCAAAGAAAAACTTCTTTTCCCGGAGTCAATTGTATATTTTAAAAATTTCACTGCCAATGGCGATATAGTCATCCTACTCGTTTCGTTATCTTTACTATAAGGCCGCCGTGAATCTCAAGTCTTATTAATTAACGATCACTCTTCATCTACCGTGTACAAATGTGTATCACACGATGTATAATAATTGACACTAGCATTAGCTTCTGCTGTATTGTTCATAGTGCTCGCACGTGGATCGTGAATTGCAACAAAATTCTTATAATGTATTTTGAAATGTGTTTTAAAATATGTACTATTGATTTTTCATTAAAAAAATAGCACATTTTATTTTACGCGCACATAGCAAGTATATACATATCAATATGAAAATATGTCGTAGAGGATGTGAAAAAAATATCCTTTATTTTACACAATTCTAAAATACATTTTAGAATACATATATTGTATAATTAATTTCGAAATATATTTTAAAATGCATTTTAAGTTATATGTATACATATGTGTATATGTATATGTATACATAGAGTAGTCAAAAACGCTAGATAAACGATGGAGTATACTCATGATGCTGGAATGGGATAGTAGAAGGGGAAATGGAGGAGAGAGAATGGCATCCAAACGGATTCCATCTGGCTGCACTGTCTCACTATCAGCTATTTCATATATTGCCCTTTTTTTCTTTCTTTTTTCCTTCCCTAAGGGATTTTCTTCCTCCCTATCGCAACTCCGGATGTCGACAAGGCCCCATTTCATCAATTCACTTGTCAACATCTTGCTCGAGGTAGGCCACAACGTGTTCTTGGCGTAATATTTCATATTGCCTTAAAGTGGTCCCTAGACCAGGGTTGCCATCTGCGAGTCCCGCCAGGCCCCTTACCCTTCCCAAGACGCTCTAGACCAGTGCTCCCCAACCTTTTTATCGTCGCGGACCGGTCAACGTTTGATAATTTTACCGTGGCCCGCTGAGAGGGGGGGGGGCATTGATTGTTTATATTTTAGATTGTTTTGATTTAATAATTTTAATTTAATTGTAATTAATGTTCCTTGGGCGGCCCGGTACCATTTGATCCACGGAGGTTGGGGACCACTGCCTTGGACGATCAATAATATTCTCAATATTCGCTTCAATATTGACGCTCACCAATACTCATCCTGGTAAAAATATTCGTGCTGCATGGTCGGGGTTATTACATACTCTTTCTTAATTGTTCGACCGTAATGTCTGGTTTACATTGTTTCAGTGAATCAACAATTTTTTGCATTGCAATTGCTTTTTTGCATTTGTTAAAATAATCTTTCGATTTCACACGCCACGATTCCGGATAATCACGGTATGCCGCTATAAGCAGGGTTGTGGTCAATATTGATAGGACTCTTCAATACGCTCCCAGACGATTAATATTTCCATCAGTATGGTCCTCCGTCAATATTGAAGCGAATATTGACAATATTATTGATCGTGTAGGGGCCACTTTACCGTGCTTTGTTTCGCGTGACTGCCCGTGATTTACCAACCCCCTCCTCCATTACACACGAGTCTGGTGGGGAGGATCCAGAAGTAGAGAAAGGAGTCGTCAGCAGTGTCGCCAAAAACAACCACAACTGGTTGTTTTTTCCTTTCCTCCTTTTCCCCTTCCACTATCCCATTCCAGTAAGGCCGTAAACCATGGTGCCCGTGCCGTAGACTGGTCTGGTTATTAGAGAGGGGGTAAACTGTATTCCCCTCGATTTCCTCGATCTGGCAACACTGGTCGTCAGCGACTTGCGAGCCACAAGTTGCCCAGGCCTGACATACACTATACATACACTTAGTAGGCATGCATGGGACCTAGCTGATTAATTATGGGGGGGGGAGGGGAGGTAAGTATCCAGCGCTCCGTACTTCTTTCCGAAATGATCGTCGTTCTTCATTAATGCCTACCAATGAAGCAGAGCCATTAAACAAGGTATAACGAGCTATAAGACATTGGGAACGAATCGGAAAAAATTTTCCTTCAACGATCAAGCAGTAATTAAAACCAAGATCTCACCAAGTGCTCGCCATTTCCCAACCGTTCACGTGTCCCTCGATGGATTTCATTCTTTCTACCTCAAAACAATACGCACGTGCAGGAGTTACGTAATTGAAGCGGGTTACTATCCTTTTGTGCTTCGTAATGGAAAGAAGATTTAATCTCGTCACGTGGCTCGAGCTTTCTTCCTTTCGACTTCGAATCAACGGCGAAGTAAACGTGTGAGAGGACGAATCTCATATAGGAGACCGTTTTTGCAACAATTTTTGTATTTTATTGCTCGTTCTTTATATCGAATCTATGGACACAGTTCCCCAAGTTTATTTATAATATATTTTTCGTCAATTGTTATTTATATATTTTTCATGACATATTGTTTGTATACATTTTTTATCTTTCTTTATTTGTATATATTTTTCATCAATTATTATTTATATATTTTTCATGAATTATTGTTTATATACATTTTTTATCTGTTATATATTTTTCATCGATTATATTGTTTATACATATTTTTCACCAATTATCGTTTATATATATTTTTTATAAATAATTATTATTAATATATTGTTTATGTATTTTGCTTGTGATATTGTTTATGTTATCTCTATTTGATTAAACAACATTACTGAAATAAATATGTAATGTATCGAAAATTAATTTCGAAAATGAGAAGTTTTATATGTTTTAGTAAGAATATAAAAAAAATGTTGGTACAATATCGAAATGTTCAAATGGATTTTAATATATATTTTGTGTCTCGCACATCAGATTCGAACAGGAGAGAATACATATGCATTTGACTGTTGCGTCCTAGAATTTCCGACGAAAATGAGGTGGGGGAGTTAGAACACATGATGGAATTCAACTTTTCTTTCAGCACTTTGCCTGTTTTCGACAAAAAGAAGACGCAACCCGCTCCAGATATGCAACTCGACCTCGATAGAAAAAAGAAGTACGAGAGAGTCATGCGGCGAATCGATTCTTGATTCGCCACAAAAAGTATTGCTCATTTGTGCAATACCGTATCCACGTGCATCCCCATATTCATGCAACAATTACTCGATTAACTCTACCATTCCCTTCATTAGGTGACACTTATCAAGTACGTATCGTCTAACAACATCTAACTAGACTGCGGATGTTTATGCAATTTGCAATTTTTTGTAGACAAATTTTAAGAAACTCAAATCAAATAGAACCTTACTTTCCCTGGTAGTAGCCTTTTTAGATCTGAAATAAATTAAAATCGTATTAAATTCTGTCGTATTTTATATCCTAGCATTTTTTGAACATTTTCAGAAGCTATAATTGCATAAAGATCCGCAGTCTACACCTAACGATAAATATACCATCTAATATTTGTTGTTTCTATAATATTCGGTGCAATTTAAGAGTTCATTGAATTACAAAAAAAAACTGAACATTTTTCACAACAGAAGAATTTGTTTGAATATTAGATCAAAATATATTACGTTAGAACGAAGCCTCGGAGAATATTTTCGTAAAGGAGAAAGTTACCTTGGGAACTTGTTTGTTGGGGAATTATTCCTGAGGATCCAAAATAAAATGTTGACAAGTTTCCTCTAATATCTGCAACGTTTTATTTATTCTTTAGAGAACACTTATCGTCATGGAACATCGCAATTGATAAAATATTAACACTAAAGCTGCCGAACAATAAAACATCTGGAACGACTGGCAAGATTGAATTCGTTATTTCTTTTGTTTTATTGTAATATGTACTCTTATATAAAATTCAATCGTTTCCACAATGGACGTTTCCCTATAATTCTCAGAATTGTGAAATAAAAATGATTAGATCAGCCATTTGAGAGGCTGCGGTGGTTTTAGTGTTAAACGATACGTGCACCGATAGTATCTTCGATATCATTTGCGTCAGATACTCTATTTTATATACATTTTTTTGTAAGACATATACATATGGACATTTATCCTCATGAACAATTCAGTGTATTGTAGATATGACGAATTTTAGGACGAATTTATAAAAACGACTCAAGAAAGGGTCAACGAACTGTGGACAAACATGTTTGCAATTGACTGCGATTTTGTTCGCTAGCTTATGTTGATATTAATAATGATCTGAATTTATTCTCTCAATTCGCAGTTTTTATCATGAGATGTTTGGAATTTGACAAACAATTAAAATTTATGCAGTAATTTAACAATGCTTCTAGCGAAAGGAACATTTACTTTACTGTCAATTGCGAATGTGTCCCATTCACAACTAGACTGCGGATTTTTATGCTTTTACTTTTATTTAGAGAATGAAATTTCATATTGAAATTTAGTACTGAATATACAAATTGAATAGTGAAGTTCACAGTTGATATTTCGCATTCAATTTTAACGTGGAAATGTGTATCTAATATGCAAATTTAACATTGAAATGCGTATTTAATATTCACATTTTATCACTCAAAAGATTATTTTATATGTGACCTTTATATTAAAGTGCATATTTAAATGCAAAATTAAAGTCCACATTTCATAATCATTCTTAACATTAAAAATTCGAGTGCATATTTGATAATCATATCTAACATTGAAGATTGAAGTGCATATCCAATATGCAGTTTTAATATTGAAGTGTATATTTAATATGCACATTCAATATTAAAGAATGAAGTGTATATTGAATATGCACATTCAATATTAAACAATGAAGTGTATATTTAATATGCACATTCAATATTAAAGAATGAAGTGTATATTTAATATGCACATTCAATATTAAACAATGAAGTGTATATTTAATATGCACATTCAATATTAAAGAATGAAGTGTATATTTAATATGCACATTCAATATTAAACAATGAAGTGTATATTTAATATGCACATTCAATATTAAAGAATGAAGTGTATATTTAATATGCACATTCAATATTAAACAATGAAGTGTATATTTAATATGCACATTCAATATTAAAGAATGAAGTGTATATTTAATATGCACATTCAATATTAAACAATGAAGTGTATATTTAATATGCACATTCAATATTAAACAATGAAGTGTATATTTAATATGCACATTCAATATTAAAGAATGAAGTGTATATTTAATATGCACATTCAATATTAAACAATGAAGTGTATATTTAATATGCACATTCAATATTAAACAGTGAAGTGTATATTTAATATGCACATTCAATATTAAACAATGAAGTGTATATTTAATATGCACATTCAATGTTAAAGAATGAAGTGTATATTTAATATGCACATTCAATGTTAAAGAATGAAGTGTATATTTAATATGCACATTCAATGTTAAAGAATGAAGTGTATATTTAATATGCACATTCAATATTAAACAGTGAAGTGTATATTTAATATGCACATTCAATATTAAACAATGAAGTGTATATTTAATATGCACATTCAATATTAAACAATGAAGTGTATATTTAATATGCACATTCAATATTAAACAATGAAGTGTATATTTAATATGCACATTCAATATTAAACAATGAAGTGTATATTTAATATGCACATTCAATATTAAAGAATGAAGTGTATATTTAATATGCACATTCAATGTTAAAGAATGAAGTGTATATTTAATATGCACATTCAATATTAAAGAATGAAGTGTATATTTAATATGCACATTCAATATTAAAGAATGAAGTGTATATTTAATATGCACATTCAATATTAAACAATGAAGTGTATATTTAATATGCACATTCAATATTAAAGAATGAAGTGTATATTTAATATGCACATTCAATGTTAAAGAATGAAGTGTATTTTTAATATGCACATTCAATATTAAAGAATGAAGTGTATATTTAATATGCACATTCAATGTTAAAGAATGAAGTGTATATTTAATATGCACATTCAATATTAAACAGTGAAGTGTATATTTAATATGCACATTCAATATTAAACAATGAAGTGTATATTTAATATGCACATTCAATATTAAACAATGAAGTGTATATTTAATATGCACATTCAATATTAAACAATGAAGTGTATATTTAATATGCACATTCAATATTAAACAATGAAGTGTATATTTAATATGCACATTCAATATTAAAGAATGAAGTGTATATTTAATATGCACATTCAATGTTAAAGAATGAAGTGTATATTTAATATGCACATTCAATATTACAGAATGAAGTGTATATTTAATATGCACATTCAATATTAAAGAATGAAGTGTATATTTAATATGCACATTCAATATTAAACAATGAAGTGTATATTTAATATGCACATTCAATATTAAAGAATGAAGTGTATATTTAATATGCACATTCAATGTTAAAGAATGAAGTGTATTTTTAATATGCACATTCAATATTAAAGAATGAAGTGTATATTTAATATGCACATTCAATGTTAAAGAATGAAGTGTATTTTTAATATGCACATTCAATATTAAAGAATGGAGTGTATATTTAATATGCACATTCAATGTTAAAGAATGAAGTGTATATTTAATATGCACATTCAATATTAAAGAATGAAGTGTATATTTAATATGCACATTCAATATTAAACAATGAAGTGTATATTTAATATGCACATTCAATATTAAAGAATGAAGTCTATATTGAATATGCACATTCAATATTAAACAATGAAGTGTATATTGAATATGCACATTCAATATTAAAGAATGAAGTGTATATTTAATATGCACATTCAATGTTAAAGAATGAAGTGTATTTTTAATATACACATTCAATATTAAAGAATGAAGTGTATATTTAATATGCACATTCAATGTTAAAGAATGAAGTGTATTTTTAATATGCACATTCAATATTAAAGAATGGAGTGTATATTTAATATGCACATTCAATGTTAAAGAATGAAGTGTATATTTAATATGCACATTCAATATTAAAGAGTGAAGAGTTCATTAAATATGCAAATATAATTGTTGACAATATCAGATTTTACTTCATTAAACTTAATTAATTATTAATTGTTCAATTGTCGATCTTAATCCGCAGTCTACTATCAAAGTGATTAAATATCTATTTTTCCTGAAAGTTTCTATAAGAAAGACCCACTGTACTTGAGACATTCTTTTACGTGAAAAAACGTTCTGTTGCGGTCAAAGTTCTAGTCAATATGCGTGCTCTCGCTCGACAATCTGAAATTCCGGCAACCCTCCAATAAAATAACCGAATAATATAATTTTATCACGAACGCAATAACAAATATAATATATAATATACACATATATACATATATGTATATGTATGTACTGCTAGAATATACGTGTACAATATCAGTGCTGAAAATAGCGAACGATTGCTGTATTTAGCGAATTACTGGTGTCAATCTTAAGAGTTAGGGTCTATCTGCATGAAAACAAAATGTTATCATTTTTGTTAGAAAAAATTCTATAAATATTGTAGGACGAAAATTCAATTTCTGAATGTATCGATATGATCGTTTTTTGTTCTACCGACTGAGGAAAGATTGTTTACGCGTTTCCTAAGCTGTAGAACCTTCGCAGAGATTTATTTAATTGTCTTTGTCGTAAGAAATTATGAATTGTAATATAATTTCGTTGCAAACAAAATTTTTAATGTAAAACTGATCTCAAGTTTATTCTATTATTTTTGAAATCGTTGGCGAATATGTAAAAATTACCGAAACAGAATGGTTTGGGCGGATGGCAAAATTGTTTCCGAACGAGGAAGGCCTAATTTTTTCAAAGAATCCTTTTTGAAAACGATTCCAAAATTTCGTCTTTTCCTAAAAAAATTGCTTCCAACCTGTTTCTCGAAAAAGAAACTGAAATTAACTCGTAGTCATAATAGCTGCCCACGCCACTCGAGAATAGTAAAAAATATTTAATAAAATTTAATAGTAAATATGAATATTTAGTGGCTTAAGAAAATATTGTTTCATACATGTAATTGCAGGAGTTTGGTGGATATCTATTACGACTATAATTGATTTCAGGTATTTTTTCGAAAATCTCACTTTTATTATTGATAATAATTCTTTTGTTATCAATAATAAGCGAGATCTTGAGGTGCTCAAGTTAGATGGGACCCTGTTGTATATTAACAATTCTGTCAACAGTATATCAACAATTTGTAGATAAACAACTTGCGGACTGATTTAGAAACAGGTTACACATATCGGAAATTTTTCTGTGAGATGTCAACGTATGGATAATCATTGTAAATTTGAGAGCTGTCATTTAAGCTGTCATGAAGCGTGATAGCGATGCCTAACTGTCAAACTGCGGGATCGAGGAATGCAGCATTCGACGACCTTGTTGTAGGAAAACGTCGTCTTAGCAGAAGCCAATGTTGTAATAAATTGTGTGCATATATGTTGTATAATAAGCTAAATCATTGACACATGTATGGTAAACTGTAATAGCGTTGTAAAATTGTTACTGTCGCACTGCTGTATCCCGCGACGTTCAATATGTGTACACTGCGTGCAGTAACATGGTGAGCCATGCCATTAATAATGACCGTTTGCAATGCTGAAGAAATGTTATTGCCGAATTGTGTACCGCAATGCAAATTAATTAAGCGCTATGTAAAAGTGTTTCGGAAATGTAAGATTAATTTGAGAAAAATGTTTAGATATGATAGTAATTATATTGTTACTAAATTAAAATTATAGTAAGGTAATTTACTAAGGTAAATTAATTTTACATTTTCATCTTATTGTCAATGGAAAAAAGACTTCCGTACATATTTCACTGAAATAATTTTAACTTCGTGTATAAAATTTATTGAGATCATTTTAAATGGAAAAGAACGAATTTTGTTCCGTTAATTTCACATTGAGATGTATTTCGAGATTTGTACGCTTGATTGCTGGCATAATGAAAAATATTTAGCTCGATACTGACAGATTCAACTGTAGCAATGTAAATGGCGTAGACTTAGGTGCAGTGACATAGACATCATTATCATGATTAGCGACCATTTTTTTTTATAATGCATTGCACATGTAGTTGTGATGCGAATAAATTAGACGTAAACGATAATGTACCTAGATATTGATGCATATTCGAGTATATGCGTACAATAAAATGAAATAATGTGATCTTGTAAACATTTCGCCTCGTTGTCTGATTATTATAACTAGACTGCGGATTTTATGCATGTATGACAAAAATGGGTAGTTGCAATTTAAAAGAGGGGACGGATTTCAAAAATTTAGGAACATCAATGTATTAGTCGCAGCTTATGAACGTTATCAAACAATGAAACAAGTTTTACTTGGCCCTTGTTTGTGTTCCAGTTGATGCAAACAACTTTTATTTTGCATAAATTATTCCGCAGTCTAATTATATAACCATTGGTCCAATCCCTATAAACACCCTAAAATTTTCCAAATCCTTCACATTCGATTTTTATATAAGACGAAGATGATAGCATTGAGTTGCATTACTAGATTTACAAAAATTTTTCGACTGTCTGGCTTGTCGTTGAGTAGTACTACTGAATTTTGTGCCACCTCTTTTAATATCATATTCTTCTACTACAAAAGTCGACTTTCGAGGTTTCACAAAAATTTTCGACCGTCTGGCTTCTCGTTGACTCGTACTACTGAATTTCGAATACCTCCTTCGATATCATGTTCTCCTAATACAAAAATCAATTTTCGAGATTTTTCAAAATTTTCGCCAATTTTCGACGGTCTGACTTGTCGTTGACTCATACTACTGATTTCGTGCCACCTCCTTCGACATCATGTTCTCCTAATACAAAACTCAATTTTCGAGATTTTCCAAAATTTTCGCCAATTTTCGACGGTCTGACTTGTCGTTGACTCATACTACTGATTTCGTGCCACCTCCTTCGACATCATGTTCTCCTAATACAAAACTCAATTTTCGAGATTTTCCAAAATTTTCGCCAATTTTCGACCGTCTGACTTGTCGTTGACTCGTACTACTGAATTTCGAATACCTCCTTCGACATCATGTTCTCCTAATACAAAATTCAATTTTCGAGATTTTCGAAAATTTTCGCCAATTTTCGACCGTCTGACTTGTCGTTGACTCATACTACTGAATTTCGAATACCTCCTTCCATATCATGTTCTCCTAATACAAATTCAATTTTCGAGATTTCCGAAAATTTTCGTCAATTTTTGCCCGTCTGACTTGTCGTTGAGTTCGACTACTGAATTTCGTGCCACCTCCTTCCATATCATGTTCTCCTAATACATTTTAAATTTTCGAGATTTTCGAAAAATTTCCTCGAAAATTGAGTTTTGTATTAGGAGAACATGATGTCGAAGGAGGTGGCACGAAATCAGTAGTACGAGTCAACGACAAGTCGGACGGTCGAAAATTGGCAACAATTTTGAAAAATCTCGAAAATTGAGTTTCGTATTAGGAGAACATGATGTCGAAGGAGGTGGCACGAAATTCAGTAGTACGAGTCAACGACAAGTCAGACGGTCGAAAATTGGCGAAAGTTTTGGAAAATCTCGAAAATTGAGTTTCGTATTAGGAGAACATGATGTTGAAGGAGGTGGCATGAAATCAGTAGTACGAGGCGACGACAAGTCAGACGGTCGAAAATTGGCGAAAATTTTGAAAAATCTCGAAAATTGAGTTTTGTATTAGGATAACATGATGTCGAAGGAGGTGGCACGAAATTCAGTAGTACAAGTCAACGACAAGTCAGACGGTCGAAAATTGGCGAAAGTTTTGGAAAATCTCGAAAATTGAGTTTCGTATTAGGAGAACATGATGTTGAAGGAGGTGGCACGAAATCAGTAGTACGAGGCGACGACAAGTCAGACGGTCGAAAATTGGCGAAAATTTTGAAAAATCTCGAAAATTGAGTTTTGTATTAGGATAACATGATGTCGAAGGAGGTGGCACGAAATTCAGTAGTACAAGTCAACGACAAGTCAGACGGTCGAAAATTGGCGAAAGTTTTGGAAAATCTCGAAAATTGAGTTTCGTATTAGGAGAACATGATGTTGAAGGAGGTGGCACGAAATCAGTAGTACGAGTCATCGACAAGTCAGACGGTCGAAAATTGGCGAAAATTTTGGAAAATCTCGAAAATTGAGTTTCGTATTAGGAGAACATGATGTCGAAGGAGGTGGCACGAAATCAGTAGTAAGAGTCGACGACAAGTCAGACGGTCGAAAATTGGCGAAAATTTTGAAAAATCTCGAAAATTGAGTTTTGTATTAGGATAACATGATGTCGAAGGAGGTGGCACGAAATTCAGTAGTACAAGTCAACGACAAGTCAGACGGTCGAAAATTGGCGAAAGTTTTGGAAAATCTCGAAAATTGAGTTTCGTATTAGGAGAACATGATGTTGAAGGAGGTGGCACGAAATCAGTAGTACGAGTCATCGACAAGTCAGACGGTCGAAAATTGGCGAAAATTTTGGAAAATCTCGAAAATTGAGTTTCGTATTAGGAGAACATGATGTCGAAGGAGGTGGCACGAAATCAGTAGTAAGAGTCGACGACAAGTCAGACGGTCGAAAATTGGCGAAAATTTTGAAAAATCTCGAAAATTGAGTTTTGTATTAGGATAACATGATGTCGAAGGAGGTGGCACGAAATTCAGTAGTACAAGTCAACGACAAGTCAGACGGTCGAAAATTGGTGAAAAGTTTCGAAAATCTCAGAAATTAAGTTTTGTATTAGGAGAACATGATATCGAAGGAGGTGGCACGAAATTCAGTAGTACGAGTCAACGACAAGTCAGACGGTCGAAAATTAGCGAAAGTTTTGGAAAATCTCGAAAAGTGAGTTTTGTATTAGGAGAACATGATGTCGAAGGAGGTGGCATGAAATCAGTAGTACGAGTCAACGACAAGTCAGACGGTCGAAAATTGGCGAAAGTTTTGGAAAATCTCGAAAATTGAGTTTTGTATTAGGAGAACATGATGTCGAAGGAGGTGGCACGAAATCAGTAGTACGAGTCAACGACGAGTCAGACGATCGAAAATTAGCGAAAATTTTGGAAAATCTCGAAAATTGAATTTGTATTAGGAGAACATGATATCTAAAGAGGTGGCACGAAATTCAGTAGTACGAGTCAACGACAAGTCAGACGGTCGAAAATTCAGTAGTACAGGTATACGACAAGTCAGACGGTCGAAAATTAGCGAAAATGTTGGAAAATCTCGAAAATTGAGTATTGTATTAGGAGAACATGATGTCGAAGGAGGTGGCACGAAATCAGTAGTACGAGTCAACGACAAGTCAGACTGTACTCCCGCTGGAGTACATCTCAACAATAAGTCGGATGTTCGTGAAAAATTGGTGGTTCAAGAAATAATTACACAGATTTGTTTTGTTATTACACATTGTCTTTATTTATTCATTATGGATTCATACATAAAATGTTAACACTTTATATGCACTCTAAATAAAAAATTATTAAACATTCAATTTGTTGTTCTTTTTTATACATACCTTATGTGTTTGTCTCTAAATCAAATCGACTTTGATATTTGTTCAGTAGGGGACGATTTAGGATTGAAATAATGATTACACAACGACGAGGACTCTCTTTCGTGATCCATTTATTAAAAATATGCACTAATTCACATAAAGTGGTGTACGTGTATGTTGTGTTCTCTGGTGTGTGTACTTGTATATTTCATTACTTTCAATTAGAGTAAAGTATGACACGATCGTTAATATTGTCCTCTATCTACGCGTTCAGACACTTCTAGCTTAGTAGTTCTCAAAATATATTGTAAATAAATTTTGAATATCTAACTAGAATCTTGAACATCGTTCACATTTTTTTTTTTTACGGTATTCCATTCTTCTCGCATAAACATCATTACCACTCGATTGGTCGGTTTCGCAGGTATTCTTGTTTCCCGAAGATCTTCGCGTCCCTATCTCGCGCTTCAAGCTATGCCTGTGGGACCAGGTCGCCATTAGCGAAGAAGGAAGATGTCATTCCTTGTTCCTCGATTATTATACAATAATAAAACTGTGAATTGTTATGCATTTATGGAGTACAGAAAAAGACAACAAATTTATTATATGTACATGTTTAATTCCGCGAAAATTTCTACTTTGCGTGAGAGCGGGAAGAATTGTAAATAAATCCTTATTTCACCTAAAAAATAAAATTGTTCTATCGTTTTTTTTTTTTTTTTGTAAATGCATAATCACCGGCAGTTTAATTATTATAACATAATGTGACCTCATTTCGTTAAGCTTATATCCTGGTCTCATAGTTTTGACCGGAAGTGTATACGTACATACATACATATACACATAGAGTATGTCCGTGATAACTCGACTCGCTGGAACATTTCAGAGTGGACTGAAAATATGAAAAAAATATTTGCACAAAAGTTGTTTGACATGAAGGGGGACATCATGATCAAAGTCAAACTTTCTCTGAAATGAAGTATCATTCAATCTCGTTAAATTTCTCGCAAAATCCACTTACATTTTATGAATAAAAAAATATAGTGTTCCATTCAAAAGTACATACTGACTTGGCTTTGAAATCTCCTCCACTACTTGAGCTATAAAAAAATATTTGTACCACATCATTCCCCTGTTCAGATCAAACATTTCGCGTAGAAACCTTTTTTAATGTTTGCTGCCATTTCGGAGATATTCCAACGAGTCCTGTTGGCATCGACACTTTGGTAAGTATTAATATAGTTATGGTGAATATACAGCTATGAGTTTCGCGAAGATTTACAATTTCGAGTTGCTTTTAAACGAGAGCACACCCACACATCCTTACAATTTTCCGTCGAGGCTCATGGATCTCATTTAAATCATTTATCATCCATTTTTAATACTATTACAATCAGTTAAACATTACTGTAAGAATTATTGAAATGTGATGATTAGACTGCGGATCTTTGTGGAAAATGAAAAATGTTTGCATTGATTGCAAAACACAGGAGCCAAATAAAACATTATTGCGAAGCTTAATTTTCTTATTAAGCTGAAAATAATACACTGATGTCCTTAAATCTTTTTAATATATCCGCTGCTTTAAATTGTACGTGCCCATTTTTGTCACAAATGCATAAAATCCGCAGTCTAGTGATGATTTATAAACTGTTCTACTAATTCGTTCGCAAGTAATTTTCCCTTGATTTATCAAAATGTGACTAATTCATTAAATTGATTATTTATTTGAATGTAATTCATTCGACGCATTATTTACCTTAATACAAAATACAAATTACAGTAATGTAACATATACAAATTGTCATAAGTAATAATGTACAAAATAATTTGTAAGGATTTTCTACCTTTTTATGAATAGATAAATTTTAAATATTTATATACAGCGAGTATTGTAATACTTCCAATATTATAATATTGAAATATATTTTTTAAAATGTAGTTATTTTAAATATTCCCGTCGTTAAGTACTGTTATATCGCAATATTTGAAGTAGTATAAATATTGTAAACATCATTTCAATTGTTCGTTTTGTTCAATGGATAAAAAATCGACCACGAGATTAGATCCATGAGCATTCGCCACGGCAATTATCAAGCGACTAATCGCAATTATAGCTTAGTGTAGACAGAATTTGAATAATGTTTCACACAAGTCAGATATAACATTAATACATTTGCCGTTTGAATCCAATTACATACGAGGTAACTTTCGATCGTGACTGACCTACAGACTTAGAATTAACAGTGTATGACAGCAGGGATAATATATTATCTTAAAAATAAAAACATGGACAAATAAAAAATATACGTATCTATGCACATCAATGAGTGATTCAATATTTTCTCCGGAAAAGATTGCACATTTGTTATACGTAAGAATATTTCAATTTATCGTGGAGCATTCTGCATATCTACAAATATTTTATTATCAAAAGTATAAGTGCTACTGCTAATGTAAATATTCTTCACAACTTCTCTAGCTACGTAAATAAGTTTTGAGACTTGTATAGCTTTCACTTACAATTAGGATTTTCATTAAATATCTAATTATACCGAACAAAATAATTTTTCAAGAAATGGAAATAACAAATATTACATTTCGAGGAGTATGTGGAAGAAGTATAAATTACTCATTGATGCACTAAAAATATATATAAAGAAACAACATAGAATACAATAAAACATTTGTAAAACATTTATACAACTAGTACGTCGGCAAATTAATCTTAAGATCCATTAATTAATAATAAATAATCACAAGAGACACAATGTTCCCCCATTATTATAATTGTTTTTTTTTCTGTTCGTTAACAAGTTATTGGTAATTATACATTGTTAGTAAAATATCAACACAACAACTTGACACATGTATACATACGAAATACATACGCAACGAATAATTCTAAATAAATTTTAAAAAATACGGATCTAAAGAAATTCCGATACAATCTCTTGAATAAACGCGGAGCTTATGTTTGTTCGTTAATTGAATATCGATAAATCTCGTTATATTGTTCAATAAAAGACATATTGACCAAATAGTTTGCATCTTTCTTTTAATTTTTTCCTTGAAATGAAAATAGTCAAATTTTTCATTTATTTAATTGTACAACGTTTGCGTTGATTGTACAACACCCCCGAGACTAAAAAAACAAAGAAGTTTCAGCAAGTTTTAATTGAAGTTCGCAAAATAATTTCAGCAAATTTTATCGTTGCAAGACTTCAATTACAATTTACTATAAAAAGAAGCGTATAAAAAAACAACGTGATATAATTCACGTTTATTAATATATTAATATAAAAGCATAATGATTAAATATTTAAACGCAATTGATTGCAAATCACAGGTACAGTCAGCGACAGAAGTCTATTCCCCGTGAAATTTCGAATATTTAAAACCATTTCATAATGGTTTCGTATTTGTTTATATATTCCAGTACAAATAAACCGAAAACAGTATGATTTACAGAGTCGTATAAATATTACGATTTACAAGTTGCAGGAGTAAATGATTATATAAGTAAATATGAGTAAATAATTATAACAATCTCTTCGAATTTCCTGAATGTATAGTATCACAAATAGTACAGTATATTACAGAATTAATATCATAAAAAGTTTCATATTTTTTCTATACTAATAAACTGATTAAAATTTTTATCTTTTATATTTAGACACAGGATGTCGAAGAACATTATTACTTTTCCGATGTGTATAAAATTCGAGTAATCCTCGGATTGCTTTTCTAAATATTGAAAATTTTTAGGTGAACGTAGACTTTTGTGGATAACTATACTGTAAACTCGCATATTGTTATCTACTCGCATTCGAGATTCTCGGGAAAATACTTCCGCGAGAACATTAAATTACGACATTGTGTTCGACTGTGACGAGAATCACATTTCACAGTTACGTAACCTTAGAACTACGATAAAGCATTATAAATCTCATAATCAAATAAGTATCATAAATATATAAAAACTGATGATCCATAACGTCAGTATCAGTATATCGTACATTTTAATCTAGAATAAAAACTCGAAAAAACTGTATTTTGCGGAACGGAACAGGTGCAAATTAAAAAGATCGAGGAGAGAAAAAATAATCATTCAAAAATATCGGTTCACTTCGGCGTCCCCGGAAATTCGAGGAACGCACGAACTATGCACGCTTTTCTCGGTTTTCGACGATGAACGACGCACTTGGACACATTCAGGCTACTACATATGTAGCTGCAGACGACACACAAATATTTTTTCAGACTGGCAGAATTTAATTTTGTAATTTATATAAATTTTCGAATTCTATTGAACTTCAAACAATCGATTTTTTAATTTGTTGATTCTGAGAAGTTCGTTCTTTGTTGATAAAATTCGAAAATTTGCAGCCAATAATTTAGTAATTTTCCCGCATTCAATTTATTTGATATTTGAAGAGACATAATTTTCCAAGAAATATTTCAAAAGAACATAATCGATTAATTAGAATAATTTATTCTAATAATTATTCTAACGTTCTACAATGTTACAGCGTGGTAATCATTATAAAATGATGGTGTACTAGAAGTATAGAACAAGTCCCACGATTATTCAAGGACGTTTTCCTAATTTTGGCAGTGTTAAACCATAATGTCGATTATGGTCGCATCCTCCTGAATGTGTGGATCGTTCAAAATCGTTTCGCCATCGGTTACAAATCAAAATCGAAAGCTACGTGGACGTCAATTCTCTTCATTTACCGTTTCGTCGTTTTTACAGAGCGGGGATCCAAACATCTGATCGATAATTTCTGATGATCTACGATTTCGAAAGGAAACTTCTCGAATACATTCGAGATCTCACGCGGGCGCGTTCTCGCATTGACTACCCATCGGAAGGGGTGCACTAAACGTCACTAAAAGTAGCTTAAACAAGATCTGAATCAGTTTATCACTAATATGGCAGATTCTTTCTGAGAAAAGTCAAAAATATCTTCTTTTCTGCTAGAAAATAAATTCACTATTCGCAAGATATTTATAGGATGCACCGATTGTCCCGAAAATGTTTTTCGTCGACTGTACGACATATTTAATTTCATTTTTCAAATTTATAACTTTGAGTAAACTGTATACTGTCGTATGCTGAAACGTTTCACTTTGGAAACCGTTCTGGACTTTTGTAATTATAGATCATTGTACATAATCATACATAATTGTACCCCGTGTAGTGATGGGATCTAAATCACTTCGATTCAATATTTACGAGAAAAAATTCGAATTACTTGCAACATAGTTCGAAGCTTACAACTCTTGAAATTCTTGGACGTCTTGAAAGTCTTTATTGTCCCAAAAATCTTGAAAGCCTTAAAACTTTGGAAACTTTGTAAGAATTGAAACTCTTGAAATGTTACATCTATCACGAAACAATGATTATGTCATGTCAGCATTGGTATAAATAACAGTATGAACGTACGAATATTATAAAAAGTATAACATTTATTAAGATTATCAAGAGTTATAAAATTTTCAAGACTTCAAGACTTTCAAGAATTTCTGATTTCGAATAAATATCGAATTGATTCGAAACTCTGTGGTGATTGATTTGTTCAAAAACTTGCAAGACATTATGCCCATCACTAAGCCCGTGCATAATAGCATTCTGCGGACTCTTCTGAGTAAAGGGATAGTTTTTCATTTCAGGCGTCTTTTAAATATTCGAGTTCTGCTTTGAAAATTTTTTACCACCAGATATTTCAGCAATGTCCACGAATTTTTAACTAATGGATACATTTTAAAATTGAGATTACTTTAAGATAGGCAAAAGATATTCTAGGCCCGATCCACAAAACACTACGATGCTAGTACTGTTTACCACTGTTAAAACATAAAACATCTTTATGAAAATTTATATTTTCTCTTTGAAATTGATTTTCTTGAAAGCTACATATGCGAATTCAATTAAGTTGACTGATTTGTATACTCAAAATTAAAAATCTCATATCAGTATCGTGGGACAAATGGTGCATAAATAAGAAAGTGGTCGTAATATTATCTTCCACGCAGTATTTAAAATAATTTGTGCTTAGCTTTGTTATTAGACATAGTTTTAGAACCGACCGTTCCGAAAAATGATTAGGTTACATGATAAGTTCGTTCAAATAAAAGTAATTTAGCATAAACTATTTCAGGAATTTAAACGTGATACAAAGTTTCTACCACCACACACCATTTTTATCTTGATATTTCCACAGCGTTTTAAAAAATTGAAAACAGCTCACGTTTTTATGTTAACTGTAATAGGTATAAACTTATCTACAAATTAAAACATACGAATAAATTAAAAACACATATAAATAAATGAACAATGAACAATCATGTTTAGAGCATCTCAAAGTAAGCAGAATATAAATTTCTTAATTTTAAATGCTCTTTCACGTACGAAAAAGAAAATGAGAAAAAAAAAAGACGTGAACGAATTTGTCACATGACCTAATATTTTTCGTTTTACTAATTTCTCAGAATAGATCGCACACCATCGGGTTTTGCTAGAAACTCTTCTACATTTCGTATAGCAATAGATCATTCTACTTTGGTATAATCGACATTTACAGATTCGATAGTTTTATATTAAAAATATGTATAGAGGTTATATGGGTTATGACCACTTTCAACGATCGCATTGAATATTATTAATCATCTCACATTTCGAAATTAGTTCTCCCTCTCTCTTTTTTCGTTTTGTACTGGTCTAGATGTACTATACTCCTTTGCTTATTTGTAGCTTGCGTTTCGCTCTGTAGGGGTGGAGGCGGGTTGGGGGAAGACGTTTCTAATGGCTGACAGTTTCACGTTCTTGCACTTCCCTTTCGAGGATTTATCGGGTACCACGGGACTGCAAAGGAAAGAGTAAGAATTCGTTTTACTCGGCGATGGGGTTTGAAGACTTTACTTTCTTGCAGGTTGTTAACTTTTACAGTAGAATATTAAAGCAAACCCTACTACAGTAATGTAAAACTAAGAAGACATTAACACAAACTATTGAGGTAAACTTTACTTTGTGTATGTAGAATTAATACATATCTATTACGATGAACTTTACATTATAATCATAAAGTTCAAATACTTTAATAAAATTATATTTTTTTTTATTCTCCGCCGGGATTCGAACACAGATCGTTCAAGTGGCTGTCGAGTACTTTGGCCCTTCGCTACAGTGGCCTCTAAGAAGATTATTTTTAATAATATTATAATAAAATATTCAAGCGAACTTGTTCATGTGGAACTAAAGTAAAAAGGATAAACTATTCAAATATACTACATAATATGAATGTAGAGCTAAGATATTCCCAGTCAGCCAGGTCTGCCTCGAGCAGACATCGAGCATAGCCTGGAATCGTACGATGCCAGCAGATGCCGAGCATTAAGCTGTCAGAACGCACTGGATGATCAAGATGCTCGGAATCTGCTCGATTTTGGACAGCACACCCTGCCAGCATAAAGCGATACTTATTCGGACGCACAAGTATGTTGTTCTGCTGGCACAGCCTACTATGCTAATGTAATTTAAATTCATTGAAGAAAATAATAAAGACTTTCTAATAATAACAGAACAATATACCTGAAATTTACCAATCTGTCTATGTATGTTTAGTAGAAAAATAAATGTGGTCAACACCTTTCAGTAAAGTCTCCAAACCACCCTATATGGTTTACGATAATACTCTAACGTAAAGCTATAAACGGAAACTCAAACAAGTTGAAAAATCACTGTCTGAAGTATTCACCGAATCATAATCGGTCAGCTTGCGAACAGAATAATAAAGTGCGATACAACGGAATGCTAGTTACGCAATATTAAATATCATACTGTTTTGCTGCGGCGGCGAGACGATACTGTATTTACAAATTGGCACTTTCTCCGGTCTGGTGTAATTAGTATTACACACTTGTCGGTGGCGCGAGTTGGTTCCGATGCGTGGTCAAACGAGAGAATTTCGGACGCGACGGCGACGAACGAGGACCTATGACACCCATTTACGTCATCCGTCCTTGGGGCAACTATGACAATTTTCAAAATTACAGTAAAAACAATCTGAAAACTTCTTTTACCGATAAATTAGTATATAAATTCATTTCTGTATGCATATAAGACATTAAAGAAATGAATGAAAGAAGTTTAATAAAAATATTGTACAATTAGCTGAAAGGAACGCTTCTCCGATGTTCATTAATAACCATTATATTTTTTTCCTCTAAATAAATTCGAAGAGTCACTCGTTCTATACATTTCACCCCATATACTACTTATCTACGACCTTCTTGAGCTACTTGTAATATTCAAAACAAAATTATAAATCACAAAATGTGTGTGCATATAAATTCTGTTGTTCCCGAAAAGGTTTGCACAGTAATCTCTAGAAAAATAATCCTACAAATCCCTAACCTGATGTACGTCACCTTCAGGACTGTAATTAGCTAAATGGGCGCCATTAGTTATCAGATTATCTTCATTCGTCGCTTATCGTTCTAACAAACAAGGCAGTCAAGCCTTTAGCTTCTATTATACACACGTTACTATGAGTATGTACAACTAGTACGGACAGTTGACTTCCACGTCGCCTATTCCGTTCAAACATTTACATTTTCTCCCTCTCTTTCGCTCTCTCTCTCTTTCTCTCGCTCTTCCCTTTTTTTCTTCTCTTTGTTAAGTTACTTACGTTATGATGAACACAATGATCAAAATTTTCAATCACAATAGACTTACGCGAATGTTACATGCATTCGCCTATATAATTCGATTCTCGGCTACATCGCGTTTACAGCAAGTTCCTTGAATTTTGCGTCATTCCGTTACTGGTCGCCATCTTTCCCTCGTGTTAATTACCATTCTTCAGGTAGTCATTTGAAAACATTGAAAAACCTGAAGATTTCCACTGCGGTCGCGTTTATGGTACGTTCGAACCCTAGAAGGCGTCCTTTTTCTATGGTTTCGGAAAGAACTAAATGCTCTGATGCACCTACGCATTACTTAGACATCCATAAAATCTCTAGAAAGGGTCCACCTTCCAGGGCTAAACCTGAATTTAATAAAAAAACTGAGACTACAGAAGATTCTTCCTTGTTTCTTCTTGACTGTATTGATGACCTTATATAAACAAGTCTTACAGTTACCAGCGAAGTCGGAAACACTTATTTCTAGTTTAACTATCTGTTCAATCCTTCATATTCAGTGAAGTAACCTTTCAACAATGATACTGAACAGAAGTTATTGCGTCCTAAGCGCCAACTTGGAGGGCACAAAGAAGATCCTGCACACTGAAGTTGTCACCTTGAAGAGTCTTCGTCAAACGGCTTGATAGTCGCAAGAGTGGAACGCGTTGGAGAACATTATGAAGGGCGGTGAGAGAGATTGACTGGGCAATGTGCGTTTCATGACAATGTGTAACGCGTGGAACGAGCGTTGGTTAATGTGATCAACGTTAATACACTCAGGACAACTCAGTTTTCTCTACGAATTTTTCTCTTGAAAAACAGTCATGTCTGACTGTTGTGCAGCTGGCGATGCTTGGACATCCATATTTGTACCCTTACTTATCAATACTTTTAACACGTTGACTCTAATGTGGCTCATGTGCGAGACACAAACTCTTGTCCAGGTTTAAAAATAGACTTTTCTTGTGATGCATTCGATTTAACCCTGCTGTGTTTTGAGAATCTTGTTCAACTCAATCCCATTTTATTTTCTATTTGAATTTTTTTCTCAAGCATGGTCTTATATCTGAGAGTAACAACAGTTATACACATATACTCCTTTCTCAACATTATTCTAAATACGTAGGCTAATCGAGGATTGCAGCAGGATTAAAAGAGTTAAATGCATACTCATTGCAATCAATTTGAATCTCTCAATTCACTAACTTAGTTTCATTTACTAATAACATTTTAATATTGTCAACGTGTTAATTACATCTTTAATGACCTTCTTCTTGCATTTGATTGAATAGCTAACAACTTAATGCTGACATTTTTTTAAACGTTAGGTAAAAATAGATTCAAACACTATAGCCCAAGGGTTACTATATTTGCCAACAGGCTTGATAAAAATAGTAGATAGTTATTGCCAGGTAGCAGGCCATGCCATGTTGGATTTTAGAGAATTGCAGCAGAATTAGCTGGGAAATATTAGACAATTATCCAACAGTAGCAAAGATGGGCTTGTTAGGGTGATCGTTTAGAGAATCTGTCGATCACTATGTCCTGAATGCGTTAAACGCGTTCGTAACGGAGACACGGTTGATCCGATCGGTTGTGTTCAACTTGATTTCATCTACGTTTGAGGTAGAGTAATTTGGGAATGAGAAAAAACTGGAGTGTCATTAGTGGATAAAAGAATAGCAGAGAAACCTTTGGCAGTAGAAAGTTTTGTTCCTTTCCTCAGCTGATTCCGAATGTCTGATCGCCTGGTCGCCATTCTGTCTTACTCTGTCCGCCATTACTTTGCCCCTGGTATTTTTGCTAATACCTAAAAATTAAAAACAAAACACAATATAATAACAGTTTATGTTTAAAAAATTGTGTAAAATGTAGTAAAACGTCAATTACGTGAACTACTGTAACGAAAATGCCATTCATGTAAATTGCTTTCAATCAATTTTGAACTTTTGCTCATTATCAATCTTATGAATTTGTTTTATTGGCCTAACTATTTGGATAATAGGCATTCTACTATACTATCAAAGCGTGAAACAAAGCGTGACAACTGCACAGTGATGAACAGTGCAAGATATATGTACAAGATATATACAATTCTTCATGCAAAACACAATTCCGTATAAAAAATATTATTTCAATTTATGTTGGGACTAATACTCAATAATAGAAGTGACGAAGAAGTTTTATAGAATAATTCCTGAACGTTATACATATTTTACATGAGTGAAGGACTTATAAACATACTTTTGAAAGATCTACACCGGTCAGTGCTTGAACAGCTGGAGGTACTTGCCCAACAAGGCGCGTAATTTCTCCACTAGTCGTGTCATTTCCACCCAGAAGAACTATTTCCTCCGTTCTGGCCAATGGTGCTGCTATCTCTGCTGCGATCTGAAAAGTAAAACAAATTATTTTAAATAATCATTGTATAAACTGCTTGTCATAAAATCAGGCTTATACACATTTTATTATTGTGAAATAAAAAGTGACAATTTGGCACTATGAAGTTAATTCAATAATTTAGGATAGGAGAATCGAAGATGATATTCCCACCTTTGGTAAAGCATTGAGAGCGATGTTCAAAATAGCTGCTTCTCCATATTTCTTGTATACAACAGCCTTCATTCGCATACGTTCTGCCTCTGATATTCCTATTGCCTGCAGAGCCTGAGCTTCAGCTTCTCCAATGAGTCGAATCCTCTCGGCCTCAGCTTTGGCAGCATCCACAGTCTGTGTCCTAGAATTAGTACAATCAGTTAAACCATAGTGACCACAAGAAGCTGACAAAATAGCTATCTAGAATTGTCTAAACATGGTGACAGAGGTTTACGTAATGGTCAAACGATACATTGTCCTTTCTGAGATGTTGATAGCTGTGAAAGTGTATAACTTGCCCCTAAACTGTATAATATAATAACCAGACTTTAAATTGATTTTGGAAATAATTTCAATTAGTTACTGTATTAAATAGTACCTTTTTCCTTCGGCCACTTTGCCAATCTTGTAATGCTCAGCCTCCGCTGGTAGTCGTACAGTGCTCTGGAGTTCATGTTCCTTTCGTCGAACCTCTTGTTCCTCCACCTCGATTTGCTTACGCCTCTGAACAATTTTTATTTGGATTTCCTCGTTTCGTATTCGTTGCCTTATCTTCGCAGCTTGAAGCTCGTAGGCAAGTTGAGCCTCAGCTTTCTATAAAACGTAAGCTTAATTAAGGGTATTGTG
Organism: Lasioglossum baleicum; assembly: GCF_051020765.1. Lineage (NCBI taxonomy): Eukaryota > Metazoa > Arthropoda > Insecta > Hymenoptera > Halictidae > Lasioglossum > Lasioglossum baleicum. The sequence continues at coordinate 4,290,761 of NC_134946.1, read as the reverse complement.
CAGTACCGATCACTTTTAATGTTTGTACTGTAACTTATGCTAGTCTCAATAAAAACCGTATTTGAGAAGAGTTAATAAAGACCACAATTACATTGTTTTTCCATATATGATGCTTCTAACAATAAGCATGAACGTACCGCTGTGTTCACTTCTTGATCAAAGTTCGCTTTTTGCAGCTGGAACAGTCTAGCATTGTCTTCGATCTTTGTGTCGGTGTTGTACTTCGTGTCCATCGCTGCTTTCTCGCATTCTGCTTCCTGAATTAGAATACAGAGGAGTTATTATTGGACAATTAACATATTACCGACCGGTGATTATTGCATAATTTTAGAAAATCTATGGTACATGGCTAAACACTTTTTAATGGAGCCTTCAATAGCAACAGCACTTTTCATTGTGAACTGACAAGTCACCGTTAATAACGTCTTCTTATAGTTTCATTTAAGATTGCAATGTAAAAGATACTTTCTATGCTTTCTTTTGGTACAGTACAATTATTGAAACTCCTATTAATAGACTTCCGGCAGGTAAAGTGTTAACAGACATATCGAGTATTGTTCAATATTCTAGGGTAATAGATATTATTGAAATTAGGAAAATGTAAGATTACAATGATTGAAAATTAATTTTTCTATCAAAATCTACATATATAACGTTGATTCCTTACAGATAGTTTGGAACAAAGTGGAATGCAATGGGATAATAGGAATAAAAATTCGATAGTAAGGAGGCAAAACTGAAATGCATAAGGATCTGTAATTCTGTGGGTATACTAACTCGAATGCCAGCGTCACGGTTAGCCTCGGCGACGCCAACGTCGGCGTCGCGTTTAACGGCCGCAGTCTGAGCTTTGCCAAGAGAGGCCAAGTATTGAACGTTGTCGTAGACATCTTTTATCGTAAACGACAGGATTTCGATACCCATACGGCCAACATCTGGAGCTGCTACCTCTCTTACTAGTGTCGCGAATTGATCTCGATCCTTGTATATCTCTTCCACCGAGAGCGTACCTAGAAAATTCAAAATGTTTACAGTGAAGGCTCAAACTATTGGGTCGGCAAGAAAGTGATTTCGGTATTTTAAGGTGAAATAGAGGAGCTGAATTTTTTAATCAAGCAATGGACTTTAATGAATAAGATATTCTCCCTTTTGTTCGATGATCTTTTGCCAAAACGAGTAAATAAGAAAGTATTTGATTGATTAAACTTCATCGCTCGAATAAAGAAATTCGGTTTTTCATTTTACCTTAAAATACCGAAAATATCTTTGTGGTTTTTAAAGATACGTCAAATGTCTGAAGGACAAAGTTGAATGGTAAAATGGGCCTCGTACGATACCAACAAAATTTTTGTTTTCATGTAATTTTTTTTTTGGAGATATGAAGGTCACCTTCATTTCTTAAAAATGGAACGTCCTATTTTTTATAGCATAAACAGGTGACTCACCCTGTATTTAATATAATTAGCAAACAAAATTGTTAAAAATAAGTAGCAGTCAAGGAACTGCCCTTTGAAGCAAACAAAGTAGTTAAAATACACAGTAGGGAATTGTTGGCAATAAAATTGAAAAGTAATTCGGAGTGTCGAACCTCTCACGCTGTGCACACTCACCTAATATGGCACGAAGATGACCCTCCAGGGTCGAAAGGATCGTCGATTTGATCTCGTGCACGCTTTTCCCGAGAAACTGTTCGCTAGCAGTGTGCAACAGCTCGTCAGCCTTCATAATTTTGCATTGCGCGACACCCGTGACGGTCAATGGTACACCTTGAGCAGTTTCCACGCTCTCGCAGACGGGGTTCAAGGTCATCACCTCCAGGGATAGACGTTGGACGTCGGTGACGAACCACCAGGTGAAGGCGTAGCCTCCCACGATGGTCCTTTTCTTCATTAATCCGCAACATCCTCCTGTAAACATCATTTAAAAATCAGTGTAAAAATAGAATCGAAATTCAACAAATTAACTGACATTAGCTCAGACATCCCAAATATCAGTGAGACTTAATGTACCCCTTTCGTAATTTTACTATTACGATTTTTGCCATTTTCATAGTCTTGAAATTTATCAGAGACCGTCAAAATTTTGATTTTAATAAAGATTAACTTCTTTTCCAAGATAGTTATTGTTATTTTTCGTTCATGGAAATGACGCGGATGCAGGCTTGCGACAATAATGCAGGAAACACGAGTATCAGGCGAATTGATACGTTATTTGTTAGGGTAAACAAAAACGGTGACGTAACGGATGCCAAAGCGTTACCTGGTTGTTTATAACAATGCCGCGGTACGATCTGTGATTTAACGGCCGTTAACAACAACACATAACAGCGATGGTTCGCAACAGTAAGTAGGTCGCCGCCGTATAACGGCCAACCGAGCACTTTACCGTAAGTTGGTTCTATGACGTCAAGAAATGGCTCCTCGAATACTGGCAGTCGCTCTTCGTGGACGTGATGCCGATCACGCATCACGCACCATGGGAACGTCCGTTGCTTCTATGTTTCGACGAATGGAAAGTTTCTGCGTTGTTACCGTGTTAATCATCTTTACGTTTCTATAGGCCGGTGTTAGCAACATTTAAATTCGAATAGGACTGAATAATATTATGTTCTCAATTAATGCTGTTCTGTATATATTTTTTCGGAAGATAATATTAAGGTAATGTTTAATAAGCAAAAATGAGAACGGATTTGGAATTTTCCTTCAGAAAAATGGAATTTCATCTCTTATTTCATGTATTCCACATGTGAACTATTAATAAGCAATAGAAATTTTATGTTTCAGAGAGTATGGAAGATTGCGAAAGGATTGCCTACTACCATAAACGTTTCACAGACGACAATGAATGGACAATGAGCGGGTTTAGAATTTTTTATTTTTCATTTTATTTACTCCACGTGTGAAAGAAGCGTTAATAAGCAATACAAATTTTACGATTCAGGATGTCGTAACTAAACGTTACGTGTCAGGAAGATTGCGAAAAGGATCACCGACTGCCATAAACTCTAGGTGTGCTTAGAATAGTTGAAATGTTCGAACCAGGTTGTGATGATGGTACTCATCATTCAGATATCTTTGGTAGAGAGTCACGGTAATCCTAATCCGGTTTACTCTATGCAACTCTTGTCCCTGAATATATTTAGCATTCAAATTGTTTCTAGGTAGGTAATAGAAGACCCACAGAATTATTCAGTGATTCAGCAATTATGTATTACGAATACCTGTATTGAAAAATTGTGGCATTCTTGAATTTTAAAATTGTGGATACCTAAGTTTACAATTCGATACTTACAAATTTTATTCAGACTATTAACGAATTATTAATTAATAATATGTGCAATAGTTAGAGTACGTACGAGGCTGAATAAATCAAGATTATTAGTTACATATTCAAAATACAATAAGATGTAGCCATTTTCTTTATTACGTTATTATGTTACAAATAGATCTGTAACAAATGCAAACGACCGTGTTTATGCACGAGGAAGCCTCATGAACTGTCGGGAGAGGCAATTAGTAACTGAAGAGTGAGAAATATTTCCCTACTGTCCCGTATACGGTACTATTGGAAGAGAGTACTGTGCTATGGAATTATATAAACGATTTTATGCTTTTAAATTTCAAAATAGAAAAATTATAATATAAAATTAATTTTTTGACCCGTCCACACGACCCAGCCCTCGTAAATTTCCGTAACGAGCGACACAAGGACTGACTTAAGAGATAAAGAAGCAGAGTACCGAAACAGTGGCTATGGAGCACCGAAAACGGCACTTCGCCCCACTGCGTCTACAGCTGAGCTCACAGCCGTTGGGGCAACGAGCAACGGGGCCCGGAAGGAGGCCCAGCGGCTGTGATTGTGATCGTTGAGAATGGGTCCGCGTAGGGGGGGGGGGGAGGGGGCCAGTCAACGGCCGTTATGGGGCGTGCTTGGCTTCGAAAGGTTTGTAACCCGCTTCTATCCCGATGGATCCACAGCATGCCGACGCTCGGCCAGGAGCAAGGTCATGGTCAGTCCCACGCCGAGCTCTATACGGCTGTTACGGGGTTCTATCACATGGTGGAAAAGATCGACGGACGGCGACCTCGATCACGGCTTCAGATTTCTGGGACACCGCCTGGAGGATGCTATCGACTCACCAGCTCGGCTCTTTGCTTTGTCGACTCGTGACCGGTCACTTTCGTTGACAACTGGGACCGTTTGTGGGACAACGTGACAAAGGTGTCGCGGAAACAGAAGGATGATCGGTCGACATTCTCGTTTCGTGCCGACGGTGACGTTCTTTTTACTGGGTTCCGGTAACGTTCAGTGAATCATCATCATCTGGATACCCTGAGTATCTCAAGACAGGCTCCGGTTGTCATCCGTTCAGGCATTTTAAGTGCACAAATTGGATAAATAGTGTGAACGCTTCGTGAGAAGTTTAGTTTGAATTTGTGAATCTGATAGAGGATGGCTAAGCTGATAGCTAGCTGGAGTTAGAAAAGGATTTTTGTGAAGAAATCGGGAAATGAAGAACAATCGACCATTTGATTTATCGTGATTCTTGATCGGAAATATGGGAGATAGAATATTATAGTCGACTCCGCAACGATTGATTGAGAGGAGAAGAAGCTTCTAGATTGCATGTGATCTGCTGTCTCCCAGGAAGTAGGTGAGCAAGTACTGCTTTCCTTTTCAAATACTGTTACTGTACGCTATCACTAAAGCCATTTCATTGAAATGAGTTCTTTTCACTCGGAAAACAGCAACAGGTGATAATAGGACATAAACAGGATGTAAATTGATTAAATTAGAAACTAAATGAATTAGAAATTGAGTGGACACTTCAAAGAGAAAACACTTCAAGAGTGAATCAATTACAAATTGGGTCGCTTTGAAATTGGATCATTTAATAATTCTTAATGATTATACGCTTTTCTAAAAATAGTCCTTTTCGTTGTACGGGACTTGCTGGGTTAAAGTGTGAAGCTAAACTGGAGGAACTGCTACCTTGTGAAGATAAAATATATTAAAAATTGTATTTTAAATGTTGAATCAATTGCATTCGAGTCGAGATTTCTTCACGAAATACGTGATTTATCGCGTTGTCTCAATATCCGCGAAATTCTGTGTACGATTGTCCCGATCCACGGGATGATCCAGCGATCGACGTGGCACGTGTGCGTACGTGCGAATCGTCGCGGGCAGGTTGCCGGCGTTCATCGAAAATTACTTAACAGCTGAAAGTTTCACGGGTCATTGATATTCGTAGCGCACATCCGAACCACGTGTAGCCCTCTTTGACTTTTCTTCGACCGATTTCTACCCGACCGCGGAGACGTTCCAATTCGACAGTATAGAAGGACACTTCGAGCCGGACAGTCTTGCCCCCAGGATAACGAATAATCGATTAATTACGAAGCGCGAAGTGGATCGAGTTTCCAAGGGTGCAATTTTTACAGTGAAAAGAAATATTTATTGTTCTGCCCAGGTTTGTAACTAACGAAAATGACAGGGCACGTTCTCCGATATCGCTAGACCATTTCGAAAATATTGTTTGCCTTAGGTACACATTTAGGTAGGTCTCTATAGTTACAGCAGCAGAAATCCTTAAGGGGGTAGTATAGGCTCTATTTGGAACTAGAAAATTACTAGAACATTACTAGAAAAAGGGGTCGAAAAATGGGTTTCGTACTGAACGTTGTTTGACCTTATTAGAACAAATTGTGGGCTGTGTGAGGGCTCATTCGAAAGAGGAAGGTTAGACGCAGCACGCTTTTCTCACGAGGTTAACGAGATTATGTTTATATCTAATAATATGATGGCCCAAATTAGAGAAAAAATCTAGGAAAAAATCCCGCAGATTTCAATGCATTTTCTGTCTCTAATAGACTTTTTTGACTTATGAGATGAGAAAAGCGCGCTGCGTTGAACCTTCCTCTTTCGAATGAGCTCTCACACAGCCCACAATTTGTTCTAATAGGGTCAATCAACGTCTGGGCGCAGATCCATGTTTCGACCCATTTTTCTAGTAAGATTCTAGTAAATAGCAAATATCTAGCAAATAACTAGAATCTTACTAGAAAAATGGGTCGAAACATGGATCTGCGCCCAGACGTTGATTGACCCTATTAGAACAAATTGTGGGCTGTGTGAGGGCTCATTCGAAAGAGAAAGGTTCAACGCAGCGCGCTTTTCTCATCTCATAAGTAAAAAAAGTCTATTAGAGACAGAAAATGCATTGAAATCTGCGGGATTTTTTCCTAGATTTTTTCTCTACTTTGGGCCCTCATATTATTAGTTATTAACATAATCTCGTTAACCTCGTGAGAAAAGCGCGCTGCGTCTAACCTTCCTCTTTCGAATGAGCCCTCACCCAGCCCACAATTTGCTTAAATAAGGTCAAACAACGTCCAGTACGAAACCCATATTTTCGACCCAAAATCTAGTAAGATTCTAGGTATTTTATAGTTACAAATCTAGCCTATACTAGCCCCTTAAGTCTAAAAATGTTACTTTACATTTCAAAATTAAATTTTTCAAGAACTGAGAAGAATTGAAAAAGGCAATTTCTAGATCATTCAATGTATCAAGATCGTCGAGAATCACGCGTATTGTCAGGTTTCTTATAATTACTGGGCTGCAAAATAGATGTCGGATAATTAAAAATCTACCGAAAAAATATAATTTAAAATCTACTAAATATGAATGTTGGGTTAGTAATGGTTACTGAAGGTAGTTCAGCTACTAACCGAACGGATGTCCCTGGGTCAGTATCCTGGCTTCAGAGCTACACTGAGAAAAAAAAGTAGTTACTTCAATAACACGCGTGTTATTGTAATTTTTTTACTTCGATGAATACCAATGTATTCTTTTCAATAGTATGAAATTTAGAAGCAAATCGTGATGTATTTGAATTGTCTATCATGAAATGATTGAAAATATTATTCGATTCAATACCGTACATTATTATTCGTAATGTTTCTCTTTTCCCTTCAATCAGATATGTTGTTAAAACAATTTGAGAAATGTATTGATCTATACTGGAATTGGTTTGAGGCCATATCTTATTTTTTTTGAAAACATTGATGGTCAAGCTATTCGCTTATATGATTGGCGGAAATGAGTTTTGCTATTGAAATTCAATAGTATTAAATATTAAAATAAGTTCATATGATATTGGCACTATTCAATAGTACATCTTATTGAATCAACATATATTTTTTTTTGTTTCGACAGGATTTTTTTTTCTCAGTGTACCTCAGTGTAGACATCCTGGGGCTCTAGAAGTAATAGCGCAGCTCTAGGTCTTTGCATTTAAAAACTAAAAGTTTGAATATCCGGATAACTGCCTGTTGCGTCGCATAATGAATGAGCTTTATTTATAATTCCATTCCTGAATTATTGCAGGCGACTGAAAAAGGAGAGTACAGGAATACAAAATGGGGATTGAGAGCGTGTTGGCGGGAGGCCTGACCTCGGCGACGACTGGTCTTTCTTGGTTCTTCCCGGTGTTGGCGGCCGCGCTCGTATATTTCCAATACGAAGTTTTGGACAACGAAGCACCGCCCATTAATATACCCTCCGAAGTGCTACTGCCATCGTATGACTTCATTATCATAGGAGCCGGTTCTTCAGGTATGGTTAAGAATGGGCAATGCCAATTGTCATTCGATTTTCATGAAAATTCTCTCGGGAGTAGTATTCGCTCTTATTTATAAACTTTCGTTGTAGGAGCTGTCGTCGCAAGTCGACTCTCCGAGATAGAAAATTGGAATGTGCTTCTTCTGGAAGCTGGAGGTGACGAAACCGAGATCTCGGATGTTCCTCTACTTGCTGGCTACTTGCAGCTCAGCAAACTCGACTGGCAATACAAGACTGAACCTGAGGAAGGCGCCTGCCTAGGTCAGTAACTGAATTCTAGTTTCTATTTCGTTCTGCGTCTCTTAAATTAGTACATAAATCGTCGACTACAGTATGCGACGAACGAGGTTCACGTAAAAGACGGTAATTCGATCAGAGGTGCAATAAGCGAGAACCTACTTCACTAGCAAGCTTCGTAATTTCACCCTCAATTAAACCAACGTAATCTCTTCCTCAGCAATGGAGGGCAGTCGCTGCAATTGGCCCCGCGGTAAAGTGATCGGTGGCAGTAGCGTCCTGAACTACATGCTGTACCTCCGAGGCAACAAGAAGGACTACGACATCTGGGCGCAACAAGGTAATCCAGGCTGGGGCTCCAGAGACGTGCTCTACTACTTCAAGAAGTCCGAGGACAATCAGAATCCCTACTTAACGAAAACTCCGTATCACTCGACCGGCGGATATCTGACGGTGCAAGAGGCCCCATGGCACACTCCTTTGGCAGCTGCCTTTGTGCAGGCTGGCCAAGAGATGGGTTATGAGAATAGGGACATAAATGGTGAGCACCAAACTGGATTCATGATTGCCCAGGGGACGATTAGAAGAGGAAGTCGATGCTCGACTGCGAAGGCATTCCTGAGGCCGGCGAGACTTCGTAAAAATCTACACGTTGCCATGCACTCCCACGTAACGAAAATCTTGATTGATCCGAAGTCCAAGAGAACCTATGGGGTGGAGTTTGTGCGAGACAACAAGGTGTTCCGAATACGAGCCAAGAAGGAAGTCATCCTCTCTGGAGGATCGGTGAACTCTCCTCAGCTATTGATGCTTTCAGGTAATGATGAGATTAACTCGCCAGTTCCGTATGCGTTCTCCTTCAGGTACATAATTGCACACCAATCAAACACTATTTCCACTTTCAGGCGTCGGTCCGAGAGAAGAACTACAACAACATGGCATCCCAGTGATCCAGGACCTCAGAGTCGGTCACAATCTTCAAGATCACGTAGGTTTAGGTGGCCTGACGTTTATGGTGAATCAGCCAATTTCAATGGTGGAGAAACGATTACACAGCGTCCAGGCAGTAATGCAGTATGCAGTCTTGGGTGATGGCCCCCTAACAGTGTTAGGTGGTGTTGAGGGTCTAGCCTTCGTCAATACGAAGTATGTTAACGCTTCCGATGATTTCCCAGACATCGAACTACACTTCATCTCTGGATCGACCAACTCTGATGGCGGAAGACACATTAGAAAAGTTCATGGACTTACGAAACGGTTCTACGATGCTGTATTTGGCCCGATAAGCGACAAGGATGTCTGGAGTGTGCTACCTATGCTCTTGCGACCTAAGAGTAAAGGCTTCATCAAGCTCCGCAGCAAAAATCCCTATGATCATCCATTGATATATCCTAACTATTTTAAAGAGCCAGAAGATGTAGCAGCATTAATCGAAGGTGTGAAAATAGGAGTTGCTCTTAGCAGGACAGCTGCTTTCAGAAGATTTGGCAGCGAGCTCAACTCAAAACGTTTCCCCGGTTGCAAACATATTCCCATGTACAGTGATCCCTACTGGGAGTGTATGATCAGACACTATTCAGCAACTATATATCATCCTGTTGGCACCTGCAAGATGGGACCTTTTTGGGACTCTGAGGCCGTCGTTGATCCGGAATTGAGGGTCTATGGTATCACTGGACTTCGTGTTATCGATGCATCTATTATGCCTAACCTTGTCAGTGGGAATACTAATGCACCAGTTATAATGATTGCTGAGAAAGGATCTGATATGATCAAGGAGTTCTGGTTGAAACGAAGAGGGAGAGGATGAGTTTAGCACTGTCTTGATATAGTGACAGTGGATATTTTGTAAATATTGGTGACTGAAAGATGACATTTTGGGAGTTTTGTGAATCACCAAGTGAATTTGGTGAATGTCGAACACAGTGAACGCGAATTATTGAAAAATAATGTGGACTATTCGTGCTGTTTCTGCTGATACTGATACAAGTTTGTGCATAGTTGTATAGTAAATGTACTTTACCTGTTGCGTGATATCTCTTTGAGATCAATTATAAATTAATTACCTATTTAAGTAAATTGTTGTTAAGGCTCAATAGAACTTTTAGGAAATTACGTCAGGGACAGAACATTGTCAAAGAGATTTTTGAGGCGCTTGCCTCAGTTATGAGTGAAATAGATACTAGTAGTTGTGACTGAAACACCCCTCTGTCATTGACTTTTGTGTGGTGTGTCATTGACTGCTCTCATTGTAATTTGAATGTTGCGTGTTGCTATTGACATTGACGGATGAAAGAGAATTCCTGTTGTTAATAAAATCTTTTTTAATTTTATGAAATATTGCTTTTTTCTTTTTAATCGTACACCTTCTATTGAAAAATGTCCTGTATAAATAACGTATTATATGAGAACTATCTACGGTGACGAAGTGTATGATTCTGTTTTAACATTAATTCCTATAGTTGGTAAACATTTTTTCAGATTCGATATTTCGAAAATTTGACTTTCCTGCACTGCATTGAATACCGCGCGACGGCTGTTAAATATGCATTCGGACAATGCATACGATGCACATTGGCTGTAACCATCAACAAAACAGCTGACGCAGAGATTGAGACCGTAACATTTTAAATCACCGCGTATCTTTTTCGGCCAGTTTGACACGTTACGTTTGTGGAAAAAGCTGTGTGTAAAGCGAAGTGTTGTCTGGCGCGTAAATTATTCATTCATTGCGGATTTTCATGTAAATCTCAGTCTCGAAATTTGAAATAGAAGGAACTTCTGTTTTTCATACCAGTCGTCTAGGTAGGTTCAAAATAATTTTAATACCGTCAAACCTGTTTTGGTGCGGTCTTTTTTTGTGCGATTTGTTTCATGTGATTTTTTATATATGAATATTTATTTTGTATATGAATATCAGATCAGATCAGCAGAATATCTCGGAAGACGTTGTCGTCATCAAAAAAGTGTTCCTACAAAAGTTGTATGGCATGACGGGCTACATTACATAGTATTAATTCCTTTCTTGTGGGTGGAGTGGTGCAGGACATTCCAAGATTACCTTGATTTTTTTAAATAGAATGTCCTATTTTTTATACCATAGATCGATAGAGTATCAAATTCTGAGTATAAAAGCGGTGACCTTCACATGTCTTAAACCTAATAGTTAACGAGATGTTATCCAAAGAAGAAAGAAAATTGTTTCGATAATATCTCGTTAACTATTAGGTTTAGGACATATGAAGATCAACACTTTTCTACTCAGAATTCGATATTCTATCGATCTATGGTATAACTAGAGGGTTATTGTTGCTCGCTCGCTTCGCTCGCTTCGCGAGCTCGCGGATAGGATTTTTTTGATTTGGTGTGTGACTCTCCACGAGCCACACAAAGAACTTCCCGATTCGTTAGTTGCAGTATATTATTATCATTATTAAGTGTACGTTTTAATAAGATTATACGTTTTCAGGGAAATTCAATAGTTTTCTACTTATCAAAATGTTTGCTATATGGCGTCGCATTAAACGAACATCGCAGTCTCATTGCTCGCTTGGTTCCTTGTTATAGCATACTAATGTTGCAAAATAAATTGTCTTAATTAGTTTTTCGAAAACGATACAACTCCTCATTCTCCGGGTTTGCAGTATTGGTCTTGGTTTTCTTCGATACTGTTAATTTAAATTGTCCCAAAATATATAAACCGCGCTCAATTTTGAAACTCTGCTCAGTGCTACATACAACTTTTATGAATCGTAATCGCTTCAGCAGGAACCACTGGAAATTGACTACGTGTGATTTGATATTTTTCCTCACTCGACATATGAACTTGATTCGATATTTTTATTATTGGTGTTAAATTTTGATGAATATTTGCATTTTTCATATAATCACGATAACGAGTTCTTACTTTCACTCCTACTCTGGCCAATTGAAAATCTAACCACAATATAGACGGAATTTTAGTATTTTCTTGAAAAGTAATAAATTTTAATATTCCGCATGTGTGCTCAATTAACCAATCCGTTTTCAACATCAATGTTATTAATAATTATCATATAGTTTATATTAATTTTCAATTTAGTCTCAGTTAATAATTCGTTTTGAACTGATTGTTTTTTTACAGATTGTAATATAAATTTTTTTTTGTACTTTCATCGATATTCTTTGAAACTGTATTCTCGGGAGTAGAGATGATTAACTCTCTCTTGCATTGGGATAATTTTCGATTATTGTAAGCGGAAACATTAGCGTAAGGTAAAGAAAAAAAATTTTTTTTTTAGTCAAAAAAATTTTTTAAATTTAAAAAAAATGAAAAAAAAAAATTTTTGTGTAATTACGTTTGTTTTTTCGATGGAAACTTTACGTTCTCTCGTATAAATTGCATTGTAGAATCAACTCCTTTCGAAAAAAACTAAAAATCTAAAAAACTACTTGACCAATATGGACCAAAATCTAATCAGCTCTAAGTTACGACGGGGCACATCGATTGCATCATTCATCATTCTGATCGCGTTGTTACTTTTTTAGAAAACGTTAACGAAAAATTTGATCACATAGAAACAGACATACGCACGCGCGCGCGCGCACACACACACACACACATACGAACATTTTGCTGAAAATAGTCTAAAATGACTGCAATGACCATGAAACGTGAAGATCTGCTAAAAAATCGATTTTCGGGGTCATTACAATAACTTCCCTATAAAATCGGGAAGTTAAAAAATAGGTCATTCCATTTTAAAAAATCAAGGTGACCTTGAAATGTCCTCCACCTCTCCACCTACAAGAAAACAATTAATACTACGTAATGTAGCCCGTCATACCAAACACCTTTTGTAGGAACACTTTTTTGATAACGACAACGTCTTCCGAGATATCCTGCTGATCTCATTTCAGCAGGACACATTGTATACGTATTGAATTATGTACATTTTGAAAATTTCTTCATGTTTAAAATGAGAAATTGAAATTTTTTTAATTGTTTCCATGTGTAATTTAATTATTTACTTTGTTTGAAAAGCAGTTTCTCGCATTTTCGTAAAGCTTTGTCATATTTTCAAAGTGAGACTTTTTTATTCAGCCCCTCTCCAGCGCATAAAAAGAAATTTTCTTTAATGTGTTGTGAAAGATTATTTGTTATAGCTATTTATGAAGTTTGCGAATATTTTTTGTTGTGCGGTTTTTTTCTGCGGTCTCTATCTACCGCACGAAAACAGGTTTGGCTGTATGCACTTTTGTCAATTCTTCGTTTTATACAAGGGTATACATACAAGATCTAGCCTATCAAGACAATATTTTACAATTGTGAAATAAATTCTATTTGGAAATCATATACAATACAAATTCTTGTTTTCAGTTAACAGTGATATTATAGTGAGTCGATCGAGATGGAAACTGCCAGGCTCGTAGCGTTTAGGATAGCAGCCACATACGTTCCTGAATTGAGTTTGCTGATTTTATTGCAAATGTTGATTGGAGTGTACAGACGAGATATCGTGGACCGACCACACAGGGTAAAACCTGTGTCATTGTTCAATTTGAGAAATGAGTACGATTTCGTGGTGATCGGAGCTGGATCAGCTGGCTCAGTGATAGCCAATCGACTGTCAGAGAATGGAAACTGGTCTGTGTTACTGCTGGAAGCTGGCATGGACGAACCGAATTTGTCGGACGTACCTATTTTGGTTCCGATTTTGCAATTGTCTCCTCTGGATTGGCAGTTTAAAACTGAGCCGTCGGATAATTATTGTCAAGCGATGAATGAGCACCGCTGCAACTGGCCACGTGGCAAGGTAAAACAATTGGGAATTTAAAATGGGGCACCCTGTATAAAATTGGGTATTCACTACGATTTCGTTCACATATAGAAAGTTCTAATGTGCCAATAATTCAGCAATTTTTGAAAATATTCAAGGTTCTCGGAGGGAGCAGTGTGCTGAACGCGATGCTATACGTTCGTGGCAACAAGAAAGACTACGACCAATGGGAAGAGCTGGGAAACCCAGGCTGGAATTACGAGAGTGTGTTACCTTACTTCAAGAAGTCGGAAGACATGAAGATAGAACAGTACAAGAATTCTCCTTATCATCAGACCGGCGGATACTTAACTGTCGAGTATTTCAAATACCGAACTCCTGTGATCGATTATCTGATGCAGGCTGGCAAAGATATAGGATACAATGTTGTGGATGTCAATGGAGCCACTCAAACCGGATTCACTTATTCCCACGGTACCTTGAGAGACGGTTTGCGATGCAGCACTGCGAAAGCTTTCCTTCGGTCCGCTTCGAAAAGAGAAAACCTGCATGTGAGCGTACGTTCGCGAGCGGAGAAGATACTGATAGGTAAGTGCAGACAAGTAATTTTATAATTCTTTAAATAACTTTTTGGAAATACTTATTTTCTGATTTGTGTTTATTGGGAATTTCTTTCAATTTTGTTAGCCAGTGTTCACCTTGATCCTCTTCGTTTATAATCTTTTGTATTGATTTTAACTTAGTTCTCGTACCTTTTATGAAATGTGCCATAAAAGCGTGGGATGCTTTTATTTAAGATTTCTTTTAAGAAGATTTTAGCAAAGTCTAGCAAATATGAATGTCACGCCATTTCATTTAGATGAAATTTTGATTCGTTGTCAATTAATATGTTAGCATTAACATAAATGTAGCCATACAAAAAATATAAATATTTTTTCTTTCCCCTTCTACGACATTTTTGGGGATAAAGACGTTTTAATCACTGTAACTGCAAAGTAAATGGTACGACAAGGGGTTAACACTAACAAGTAACACTATCCAACTGATACTCACTGATTTGAATGAAATTTAAAGTATTTATCAAACACCGAAAAATATTAAATACGTGTTGTTTTGTTTCGACTAAATACGCTTTTTAGGGGTAGAAAGCACCCCTCAACCTATGGAGATGGAAACGTTTGTGGCTAATTATTTCTTAAGGGGGCCGTCTCCTAGCAGATGACGGTCGCGCGTGAACACTCACACACCGCTAGAGTACACTCACACACCGCTAGACCACGTATACGTACGCGAGAATTGCTAGGATCAGGGAAATGCCTTCTGATTTCTCGATAATGCAAAAACGGGGGTTTTTATTAGTCAAAATCGCTAGATAAAAGATCAATCTAGCGCGCTGTTTGCTTCAAAAGTCGTTCTTTTACGTTTCCGAGCAATGATTTTGCAATATTCGGCTGCATGTTGCCCGTCGGAGAGGCTAGTACGCCGGCGTGACTGCAGCGCCATCTGACGGGCAACATGCGACGGGCAACATGCAGCCGAATATTGCAAAATCATTGCTCGGAAACGTAAAAGAACGACTTTTGAAGCAAACAGCGCGCTAGATTGATCTTTTATCTAGCGATTTTGACTAATAAAAACCCCCGTCTTTGCATTATCGAGAAATCAGAACGCATTTCCCTGATCCTAGCAATTCTCGCGTACGTATATGTGGTCTAGCGGTGTGTGAGTGTACTCTAGCGGTGTGTGAGTGTTCACGCGCGACCGTCATCTGCTAGGAGACGGCCCCCTTAAAGGATACAGTTTCTGAAAAAAGTGCTAATCAGAAATGGAATCCGTTATGGGAAAATAGGCTCAAATTTATAGAAAAATATGAATCCTTTAAGAAATAATTAGCCACAAACGTTTCCATCTCCAGAGGTTGAGGGGTGCTTTCTACTCCTAAAAAGCGTATTTAGCCGAAACAAAAAGTGGGTAGTGTTACTTGTAAGTATATTGATCATTTTTTATGATAATAATTATTTTTGCAGACAGCGAATCGAAGATGGCGTATGGAGTCCAATTTCGAATCGGTCCAATCCGCCGCAAGGTCAAAGCAAAACGCGAGGTCATTTTATCCGCCGGTGCTATACAATCGCCACAATTGTTGATGTTATCTGGTGTCGGTCCAAAAGATCATTTAAATGATATAGGAGTGGATACTGTTCACGATGCACCCGGCGTTGGTGAAAATCTTCAGGATCACGTTGCGATTGGTGGTATGGCCTATCTAATTACTCCACCAGCGAATTACACGAAGAAACAATTTATTTTCGATTTGCCGGAATCTCTGAATATCGACAGTGTCGAGGAATTCGCTATAAATCGCACAGGAGTTATGTACGCGTTGCCTATTTGCGAGGCTATGGCATTTATTAATTCCAAGTAAGTACCTTGTTGCGGTAATGAATAAATAAAGGGTGTAGCTGGACAAGGGAGTGAAATGTGTCCACAAACCAAATTGACCTTGCTGGATATCATTCGATAGGGCCGCCGAAGAAAAGCTTCTGTGACAAGTCTCCAGTCGCTACCCCTATCACAAGGATAGTCATAGGGTGAGCACGGTTCAATGAATTATGCTCTGCTTCTTATGTTTTCCTTAACAAACAAATTACGAAAAAATTCATGAACATTCTATCTAATACCCTACACGACTGTTAACTATTTTCGAATTTTTAACTACAAAATCGATGTTTAAACAATTCCAGAAATTTAAAATCTTTATATTGTTATGGTAGTTGTGTCTTATTATTATTATCAACGAGTATTTCTGTCGGGTTTTATCAGATTAGGCAAACATGTTTGAAAAATATTTTAATATCCAAAAATTCGAAAGAATTGCATGTTTCTCATAGAAGTTTCAGAAATACCAGTTTTATACAGTGACTCCCACTAATATTCGGACACTCTTAAGAACACCGTAACTTTTCAAATATTGGACTATGCGATTTGAACTTTTTTGGAAAGCTAGAGCACTTAGTTCACTACAGGATGTAAAAAGAAATTTTTTCGAAAATTGCAATTTGTCGGAATCGTAGAGGAAATACTAAAAGATCCATTTTACAACTTTTTTATGTGGGCCTATATTGAAAATTTAAAAAATACGTTTTGCAGATCTGTTTCAATTAGACATATCCTGCAAAATTTCGTGAAAATCGGTCGACGTTGCAATGAGCTACAAGCGTTTAAAGATGGTAAAAATTGCAATTTGTCGGAATCGTAGAGAAAATACTAAAAGATCCATTTTACAACTTTTTTATGTGGGCCTATATTGAAAATTTAAAAAATACGTTTTGCAGATCTGTTTCAATTAGACATATCCTGAAAATTTCGTGAAAATCGGTCGACGTTGCAATGAGCTACAAGCGTTTAAAGATGGTAAAAATTGCAGATTTTCACGGTTTTTTCGGCCTATAACAGCAGTAAATCTAAGAATTCTTACATCATTCAATGACTGTCATTTTTCCCCGCATCAACCGATTTCGATGAAACTTTCACAATGCACATAACCCACACAGATCTACAAAACATATTTTTCAAAATTTCAATATAGGCCCGCATAAAAAAGTTGTAAAATGCAACATTTAGTACTTCCTCTACAATTCCGGTCAAATGCAATTTTCGAAAAAATTTCTTTTCACATCCTGTAGTAAACTAATTGCTCTAGCTTTCCAAAAAAGTTCAAATCGCATAGTCCAATATTTGAAAAGTTACGGTGTTTTTAAGAGTGTCCGAATATTAGTGGGAGTCACTGTATAAATTCCGTAAGGGGCTGTTGGCGAAAGCAATAGAATAAAATATGTCATTAATACGGCAAATAAATGTTGTTTCAGGTATGCAAACGAGACAGATGATTATCCTGATGTACAAATATTCCTGGCAAGTGTAGCAGACGAATCCGAAGGCGGTCTTTTCGAAAAGAGAGGTACCAACGTGGCGGATGAGTTTTACGCGGTTATGTATGAGAACATCCTATACAGAAGTTCGTACTCCGGCGTTCCGCTTTTGTTGAGGCCTCGTAGCAGAGGGTACATTAAGTTGCGCTCGAAAAACTTGAACGAACATCCGATCATCGTTCCCAATTACTTTCAGGATCCACATGATCTTGACGTTTTGGTCAGTAATTTTCATTCATTGTATTGTTTTGTACTTACAAGATTGTCAGTTGACTTTCTGAATATTTTGAAGGACGAATTTTTCATTGAGCGGTTCCAGTTCATTAGTATATTAAGAAAAATGATTTCTTGATCATTATAGGCAGAAGGTGCGGACTTCATGTATAAGCTCAGCCAGACACCAACTTTGAAAAGCCTAAATGCCACAGCGAATCCGAATCTAATCCCAGAATGTATCCCTTTCGAATTTCCATCAATCGATTACTGGAAATGCTTCGCAAGATTCTACACAATGACGATTTATCATCCGTGTGGGACTTGCAAGATGGGTCCAGCGTCCGATAAGATGGCTGTCGTGGACTCCAGACTTAGAGTACACGGGATTAAGAGACTGCGAGTGATAGATGCGTCGATTATGCCGAATATCGTGTCTGGAAATACAAATGCCCCAACTATTATGATCGCTGAAAAGGCTGCAGACATGATCAAAGAAGATTGGTTTGGTGAATCAAAACGTAAAGATCGTTTCAGTCCATCTATTCAGAAATGGTTGAAGCAATAAACTATTGGGCGTTAGGTGGAAAATGTAAATGTTCTACATAGTATGTTTGTTGTGATAGTAGCATGTTAGTAGTACTAGTATGCTTGTTTTAACATTCCGACTTGTTGTTTATTATAATTGTCCAAAACATTGAAAGTAAAATAAATTCTTCTTTAAGGACAACTTTCATTTATGATCGTTCGACACTATTTACAAATGATTTTCGTTATATATAATTTATTGTAATGTTAGAAAAATCGCCAGGTGACACAGAAGTGGCATTTTTAATATATTTTCTCTAAAAATTATACACACTTTCGTATTTTAAGTGCGCGCCGTGTGCAGCCAAGCTCGAGCGCAGGCAATAAAATTTGTGATTGCTAGAACTCACTTCGGTCGCCAAGGGAAGAGCCCACGCAATCTATGCGTTTCCTGGGAAAGACTTTCCCTCCACGTCCTTGATACGCATCGCGATTTTCTTTGCTGCTTATTTTTCGGACGATTTTAGCTCGAAAATAAATGGAGTCACGTAGTCTGAACAGGGTACCGACTTGTATCGAATTTGTCAATGCCATGTTCTGTTTCTAAGCGAACATTTTCTTGCCTGTTAAATAAGTACTTTATAATACAGACATCGAGTTTAAAGTTCCGCCAGGTTCGCGTGCTTTAGAGTAGAGTATAAGCACAAAGTAGAATTGGTTGATCATAGTCAGACGCGTCAGATGATCCCTATGCAATAGCACGTGTATTCGCTGCATTTTCAAACACGATTTTCTCGAAAACGAAGCGTCAAACAAAAAAATGTTATTCCTTTTTTTTATACCTTAGATTCTGTTTGGCTTAAAGAATATAATTCGAAAAAATTGTATTTAAAAATGCGTCGAGTGTTCATAATGACTATACAAAATTTTAAAATTACCTTGGAAGCGTAGATAAAACTCCACAGACAAACTTCTTCGGCGCATAAATATTACCTGACACAAACAATAGATAACATGACAATGTTGAACTTTACATTTCAAATGTACGTTTTTTTACAATCTTGCTGAACACGTGCCGAAGAATAACAGTTCTAACCTTCATAAATGCAACATAGGGCAAAATTTTAAATGGTCTTTAGCTCAAGTTCGTATTAATTTAAAAGCAATAGGCTCCCAAACTTGGATCATGTATTTCCAGAACCGGATTTATTCTCTTGGTAGTCACGTGTGCCGCACGTGTGACAATAAACAATTTATCCTTTGTCACTCGCGGCCATTCTATATTTTAAATCCGCACATATTTGTAAAAACTACTGTCGAATTCTATTGAGTAATATTCTATAAATTTCTGATGAAAATGACTTTTCATTATCACAGAAAATATACAGAGGACACCCTCATCTAATGGTAAAATGTAAATTTTAGCAACATATAGTATCCCACATTCTGTTGATAGTGGTGTTTGCCGGACGTGTGACAAGTGACCTTCAAATAAGTTGACCATTTATTAAACATTGTCTCAAAAACTACTGTCGAGGAGCATAATTTCCGAATGCAATGTATACAAAGTGTTTCGTTTATCTGATAACGGAAATATCTCGTGACGCACTGAATATATGAAAAAAATTTGGTTACAAAAATTGTTCGGTACGAAGGGAACAATCATATTGTGTAATTTTTGCAGGACTCAAAACCATATATTTTTTTGTCATAACACGATAGCATTTTCCGAGACGAATTCAATGACGTAGCAGTTTATCTTATTTACTAGTACAAAACGTTACTGATTATATTATAAACTTGTAACTTCTTAAGTAGGCAATGGTAGTATCCCGTTGCCGGCTATTAGCTGCGCACTGTAAACAAAGCTGGACCTTTTTATCATTTATTTTGAAGAGTCAGACGAAATGTGAAGAAATGCTGAAAAGGAATTGTCAAAAGAGATAGAAAAATGCATTATGAACAATGGTGGACACGTTGAATGACAATTCTTATACTTAAATTAAATATTGATAAGCGCAGAAAATAATTAAATTATTCAATTAACTAATAAACAGAGCAATTTTATTTAGGCATACTGAATAAAGTTGCTCAGTTTATGAGTTATCTATGTAATGTCAGCATGCACAGCCATGTGTATGCTGCTAATAATCCCATGTGGGGTTTTATAGCTTGATAAAAAAAGATAAATAAAATTGTTAAGGATATATGAATTATAAATTTTATGTTTATTTATTCCGGTAAGTAAAGAAGCTTAAGGAGACATAAGAAGGCCTATCTTTGTTTACAGTGTGCAGCTACTAGCCGGCAACCAGATGTTATGACTAAAAAAATATATAGTTCTATTTAAAAAAATTAATTTGACTTTGGAATTCCCCCCACCACACCATTAGTGTCCTGAAAAAATTACACCATATGATTGTTCCCTTCATACCGAACAAATTTTGTAAACAAATTTTTTTCATATATTCAGTGCGTCACGAGATATTTCCGTTATCAGATGAACGAAAGACACTGTATAATTATATATATATATTTACATAATTTATTTAAACGTTGTGACTTACAAATTTGGCGACATCTATATATGTATAATACACAATTTTGCTTATTGTCTTATGCAGTTTCGGTCTTGTCTAGACCGCGAGAGGTTCCAGTTCGACAGCGAAATCGATAAAGACGATTTCTAGTTCCGTTACCTGCGTCAAGCGGATCGAGTTTTTAAGGTTGCAGTTTTTCCAAAGAAAAGAAATATTTATTGTGTACACATGCTAAGATAAGAGTCAAGAAACTTCATATCTTTGTGGTGGGGAAACCGGAAGTAAACGGCGTGCGATCGTCAGATCGAATCGTATCGATCGGATCATACAGACATTCTTTTCTGCTTTATACAGGGTGTGTGGCCGGAGGGTTGGTACAACCGAGCAGGGGATATAAGCAGTGTCGCCAGTTTGAGAAAATCGAGGGGAATCAAGTACCCCCTTTCTGATGACCAGTTCAGTCTACGGCACGGGCACCGTGGTCTACGGTCTTAGTGGGGGACGTTGGAGTGTGCGCATGGTGCTGGAATGGGATAATGGAAGGGGAAAAGGAGGAGAATGTGGAGCTCCGTTTGGAGCTCAACTGGCGACACTGGATGTAAGTCGAAAAAGGAAATAACATTCTTTCGTTTGACGCTTCGTTCTCGAGGACATCGAGTTTAAGGTTCCGCCAGGTTCGCGTGCTTTAGAGCAGGGGCCGGCAGGTTCTTAACCCGCCCGCGAGATTAATATTGTGCTTTACATGAAAAAATTAAGATTAAAATAATCAGATAATCATTAAAAATAAATCAAATAGAAAAAAAAATTTTGTAAAAATATCATTTCCCAGTAAGAAAATTTTGAACCTGTATTTTCTGTTGATCTAGGAGTAGTATTACCCATGTAAATATTTATCTTCGAGTTTGCTACTCGGCTCACCGAGCCTAAAAACTTTACGATCTGGCACTTTCCAAAACAAGTTTGCTGACTCCTGTTTTAGAGTATAAGCACAAAGTAGAATTGGTTGATCATGGTCAGACGCGTCAGTGCAATAGCACGTGTATTCGCTGCATTTTCAAACTAGATTTTCTCGAAAACGAAGCGTCAAACAAACAAATGTTATTCCTTTTTTTCGACTTATTTTTACATGCAGTATCACCGCCTGCTCGGTTACAATCCATCCGGCTACACCATGTATATTAAGATATTGATATATGATGTTCCATCTGAAAAGCTCATTTCTGAATATCAATAATAATGTTTTACAGGAATATTTTACTGAACGAAGCACACTGCAGAACAATGGCTTACTTATTGTTACAAATACTCTTCGGAGTCGTAACCATAGTCTTGGCCCTTTACTATTACTTCACTTCAACCTTCGACTTTTGGAAAGTCCGCAATGTTCCCGGTCCAAAGCCTATACCATTGTTTGGTAACATCAAGGATGTGTTGTTAACAAAACTGGCAATGTGTGATTTCTTGACCGCTCTTCACAAACAGTATGGAGATGAGCCGTTCGTCGGACTATTTACAACAAGAACGCCAATTCTCGTCGTTCACGATCCGAAATTTATAAAGGATGTTTTAATACGAGATTTTTCGAAATTCTCTGATCGTTCCATTCACATTTCCGAAAAGGTATTTTTCAATTTTTCAGTTTTCGTTGGTAAATTTTGAGAAACTGGTATTGAATAAAATCTTGTCTTCAGCGGCAGTAGCCTTTGTAGATCTGGAATAAATAAAAAATCGAACCAAATTCTATCGAATTTGATGTTCTAGCAATTTTTGAAAATTTTCAGATGTCATAAATGCATAAAGATCCGCAGTCTATAGTAATAATAATGAATATAAAAATATAATTACTATATAACCAAAAATATGGAAAGGACTGGGGTAGGAGAATTTGGCTATTTGATAAATTAGTATGGGCGGTAATTAATTACGGGGTAGAAATATGGGGGTGGAAAGAGAGGGAAGGCATAGAAAAGTTACAGGAGAGGTACCTAAAATGGGTATTAGGAGTGGGGAGGACAACACCGGGATACATGGTAAGGGAGGAGCTGCAAAGGGAACTGTTAAGAGGAAGGGCAGGATTGAGGGCGTGGGGTTACGAGAAAAAGCTAGCGGAGGGAAAAGGGGGGGAATTGGCAAGGATATGTTGGGGAGAGATTAGGAGAAGAGACAGAAAGGGAGGGATAAGGGATGGATGGGAAAAGGAGCGAGGGGATTTCTTTGAAGAAAGGGGGTGGGATACGGAGGAGATGAACAAGTGGTTAGAGGAGAGAAAAGAAAAGATAAGCGAGGAAATTATAAAAAGGGAAAAGAAAAGGCAAAAAGAGGAAAGATGGGAAAGAATAGCAAACTCAAGATCTAATAAATGGTATGGGATGGTAAAGGGAGAGGGGTTACCGGGTTATTTGAAAAAGGGATGGGGGAGAGCAGATGGCAAAGGGTGGCAAAATTCAGATTAGGAAATGAAATGAGGGGGGATAGATACTGGTTGGAGGATGAGCTGAGAGTGTGTAGAGTGTGTGGATGGGAAAAAGAGACGTGGGACCATGTGTGGGAAGTGTGCATGAGAGTGGACGAGGAGAATGGATGGCAGGAGAGAATGTGTGAGGTGTTGGATGACGAGGGAAATGGGGAAGAGTGGATGAGGAAGGTGGAAGATTGGAGAGAGAATGTGAATGAAAGGAGGGGAATGGGAGAGGTACGGACGGAAAAGGAAGGCCGAAAACAAGAATGAATAAAATATTATACATTATAGGTTTTATATGTGCATATTATATCATATTAGAAAGAATGTGTAGTACACATGTATATGTATGTATATGCATGTATATATATATATATATATATATATATATATATATATATATGTGTGTGTGTATATATGTATATGTGTATATGTATGCGGAATATATTATGACTCTTGCTCTCTCTCTCTCTATAGCGATAGCGTATAGGTTAAAGAAAAAATTTGTAAGAAAGAAAGAATGAGTGATTGTAATAGAGGAATGATAGAAGAATTGTAACCTTAAGGGGAAACAATAAAGATATACATACATACATACATATATAACCAAAAATATCTTCAAGCCTTCTGTAGCAAAGAATAAAAGTCGACTGTAAGGAATGGACAGTCGGAGCAGTTTTGTAATATTTTTTAGAAGTACATTAAAAAGTTGTTGAAAGAAATGCACTCTCTATACATATATACTATATATATATAGGTGGGTACCCGGTTGGCGGCTACACAAGGGTTAATTAAAAAACAAGGGTTAGAATGTGTTAAATAATTTGTCCCTATTGTGGATTATCAGATCCTGAGTTGTGTAAATATATTTTTGAGTTATGATGCACGGAAGTTTGAAAAAGGTGGTGTCGAGAAATACCCGTTCAAAGTTTAATTGTATAATAAATAGTGAAAGTTTTGAGAAAAGTACAGCTACTTTTTGCTAGTCTGCTATTACAGCCTCATACGGCAAACTTTCTATCTTTTTAGAAAATTCCTTGCAAAAATATTTTGACACAATATAATTTTGGATTCTAAGCTGTATACCTTGAATGGATATGCAATTACGTGCAAAACTGAGTTAAATTATATGTTAAAGTAAAGAGTATAAGCTACACTATATATTCCTAAAAAAAAACCGGCTTGTTTCTTCTTAATAATTGCATTAGTATAAAAGAAAAAACTAAAAAATGCAAAATTGTATGTCACAAAAATATTGGGACACTTTATATTGGTTGAAGTTATAACATGTAGATTTATATTTAGCTTCTGTATCTTGCAACTGACGCACAAACTTTTTATTTTGCACGAAGATTCGTAGTTCAGTAATAATTTAAACAAATTCCAGGCAGAACCATTGTCTCCCAATTTGTTCTACTTGAAGGTAGACAGATGGCGGCCACTGAGGGCGAGACTTGCTCCAGTATTTACGTCCGGGAAACTGAAGAAGATGTTCCCGCTCATATTGGAATGTTCCGATCGTTTGGAACAATATCTTGACAAAGTCATTAAAGAGGGAGACTGTGTGGATGTCCGTGAATTAATGGCAAAATACACGACAGATGTGATCGGTATCTGTGCGTTTGGGATCGAAGCGAACAATTTGGCAGACGCGGATAGCGATTTTCGTCGTTTGGGTAGAACAGTATTTAGTTCCAGCCTTGGCAATATAATAAGATTCCGTCTTAGACAATCGATGCCATGGTTTGCCGAATTACTCAGTAATGTACTACCACAGGAGGAGGTTACGACGTTCTTCACTAACCTCATCTCGGAAACCCTAGCTTACAGAGACGAAAATAATATTGTTAGACCGGACTTCGTTAACATGCTCCTCCAGCTCAAGAGACAACCAGATAAATTGGAAAATATTAGTAAGTGCGAACAAATTACTTCATAAAACGTGAGTCCGAGCGAAAAAATAAGATATTTTGCTTTCTAGTTCGAAAAAAAACGTCGATGTCGCAAACTTCAAACGGGGGTTTTTCAAGATAAAAGTCTGCTCTATTGCGTGGTATAGTTCGATTTTCCGCTGGACCCTAATTTTTTGAGATAAATTCGAAAATATCCTCAAAAATTGGTGCAAAAGTGGTGTCTCTCCGTCTTTAATCATTGTTTAAACATGTTTAAACAATCATAATGTATTAATATTGGATATCATTGTATTCGGGAAAGTCTACAGACACTTTTGCTGTAAAGAACAATTCAATATCTTTTATAATAACATCACAATATTTGTTTAAAGTTGAAAAATAGGTTTTTATTTTTTCAAAGCCATGTTTTTCAAAAACTGTGCGTATAGGAGAAAAATTAAGGACAGATTCGGAATCAGCGCAAAAATCTCTATAAGAAGGACCCAACAGTATATTGAAAACAAATTTGGTGTTGGACAGTGTTATTTGACTTTGACCAACATATTCGTTTTCTGATGAAAACGATACCAAATATGATATAATTCCGATGATATTTACAGTAAATCCGCATTTACTGTCCGGGGTCGCCTGTGCGATCGCTGTCAAGTGCCTACTCACTCTACTGTATATTGATCTCGGCTCGGGTATATCGGTGTGAACACCACAGCATTGACACCATGAATCGAATGTTAAAACTTCTTAATTGTCATTATTTTTTCATCGGACTTTCACTAACTTATTTCTGGCATTTTTCTGATTTAAACAAGACCAAACACGATATAATTTCAATTGTATTTAATGGTTCAATCTCGACGATGAATGTTTCGAACGGAACGAAGAACAGCGTATGGGAAATCCTTTGAACTGTGCCGCGACTCTCCGCGTATCTTTCTTTCACATGCGCCGTCCTTCTTCGCGTCGAATTTCAATTCAGAATCAAGTTAAAAGCATATATAAAAATATTTATCAAATACATAATATTTCACGTGTTTACGCGGTTACGTTAATATTATACGTCACAGTTGAAACAATAATAAACGTTAGCTTTTCGATTATTTTCATTGCAAAGACTTATGTTCATTGTAAATTATGTTCATACTAACTTCAATCAATTTATAGTTATTACTAGTATTTAAAACTATTTTCTTGTCATTATGTATCTGGACGCATCACAGATCGAATAAGCTGCTTTCGAAATATTTGTTAATAAAATTTGACTTTATTTCACTTGCAGAGATCACAGACACATTTTTGGCTGCTCAAGCTTATGTTTTCTTCATTGCTGGCTTTGAAACTTCTGCTTTAACGATGAGCAACGCACTGTATGAGCTTGCTCTGAATCCCGATATACAGGATAAACTTCGGAAAGAAATTCGAGAACATGACGATAAAAATAAGGGAGAATTAAAATACGAGCAACTTAAAGAGATGAGATATTTGAATCTGGTATTCCGCGGTAAGTACATACGACGACTTTCACATTAGCCGCACCGATCTCAAAATGTAACTGGTACATATATCTTGTTTTATAAAAATTACAAGACAGAATTTATTCAGATTTCTCACAGTTTCTTCAACAATATGTGCTCGAGTGAAGAAATTTATCTAATCATTTCTAATGGAAGCATCTTTGTAATTTTAGTAATTATAAAATAAAAAAATGTGGAATCGGTTATTGTACCGGTCGTCGTACGATCAGTGTTAAGCAATAAGTTTAATAAAATTGAATTATTTTTGTTGTTATTCTCGCTTTGTCACACAGACTTCTCTTTTCGATCACTAGTTCGCGACTGTTCGCTCCCGACAATGCATATTCGCGTGAATCGCGCGAACGCGCTCATTACACCATTTAGATGTGTCACACGCGTGACCCATGCCGGGAAATATACATCGGACTACAAGAGACTAATCTAAACTAATAAATTTTTATATTCGCAGAGACAATGAGGAAATATCCGGCTGCACCACTTATATCGAGAAAATCTACGGCGGATTACTGTTTCGAAGGAACAAAGCTTACAATTCCAAAAGGAACAGATATTTGGATACCACTCTTTACAATTCATCGAAATCCCAAGGTCTATCCAAATCCTGATGCTTTCATTCCCGAACGTTTCACCGAAGATGCTGTTCAAGCTCGAAATCCCATGAATGATATACCTTTCGGTGAAGGACCAAGAATTTGCATTGGTAAATATGTAACGTGTTTTATTAAATACAGGGTCATCCAGCTACTAAAAAATGGTAAAAGATACTGGTTGAAACGAAAGTTGTGTGGTTTCAAGCGTAGCATACAATTTAATAAATTAATTTTTCCTGTACTTTTCGTCCTTCTATCGAAATATAAAGATTAACTTGAGTTTGTTTATTGTAAAGGGTAAATTTTTTAATCTTGTGGTTAAAGAGAGAATTGAGTCCTGGATAGCTGATGATCATTTGCTACTTAGGCCGTTATTAGACTAGGCCACTGGTGGCGCAACTCGGTTGCGCCACCAGTGGCTCAGCACGTCGTGGGGCATTGAAACAAATGTAACCTATTAGACTACGGTAACTGGTGGAGCCACCAAAAATAGTTGCCGATCTGGTGGACGGCATCGGCAACCGGCCGGGCAACATTTGGTGGCGCCGCCACCAGCCGGGGTATTGATTTGAATGTAGCCTATTAGACAAAGCCACCAAGTTGCGCCACCAGCATCGCGAAAACATGAACAATTGACGTTCAAATTACCTCCACATTTATCGTAAAATACATAAGAACACGACACAGCGTTACATCGACAGCGGGAATGAACGCTTGGTGGTACCACCAGTTACCGATTCATAAAAGCTCTTCAATTCGGTGGCGCCACCAAGTTGCGCCACCAAGTTGCCCACCAGTGGCCTAGTCTAATAACGGCCTTAGATATTCCGTATAGAGACAAACCTGTTTTTGTGCGGTCTTTTTGATGCGTTTTATTTGTGCGATTTTTTTTTATAAGGTATATGAATATGAGATCAGATCAGCAGGATATCTCGGAAGACGGTGTCGGTATCAAAAAAAGTGTTCCTACAAAAGTTATTTGGTATGATGGGCTGCATTACGTAGTATTAATTTTCCTGTAGGTGGAGTGGTGGATTCCAAGATCACCTTGATTTTTTTAAATGGAATGTCCTATTTCTTATACCATAACGACAGCGTTTTCCGAGATATTCTGCTGATATGTATTGAATTATGTATTCCCCCTGTATGTGTATTAAATTATGTACATATCGAAAATTTCTCCATGTTCAAAATGAGAAATTAGAATTTTTTAAAATGTATCCATGTGTAATTTAATTATTTATTTTGTTTGGAAAGCACTTTCTCGCTATATCGTAAAGCTTTGACATATTTTTTAAGCGAGACTTTTTTTATGCGGTCTCTATCTACCGCACAAAAACAGGTTTGACTTTAAATGATTTTTAATGCAAGCAATGCTCAAAATTATTCTCATATTCGATCGATAAGCGCAAGTGATACATTTTCGAGTGTTTTGTTTCAACCATTTTTTTCATATATGCACCAAGTAATTTTTAGGTGGCGCACTTAGTTGAACCATCCTGAATAACAATGAAGGGAATCACACGATCCCAGTAAGCAATCTACTCGATTGTGGACTAACTTCTGCCTCCGCAGATGTATCGCTTTATGCTGGCAGGATGCGCTGTCAAAAATCGAGCAGATTCCGAGCATTCTCATAATATGAACATATTTTGTGAATTTTAATTGAGAGGGATTATCTAATTTACCTTTTGAAGTGGATTAAAATGTTTTTAACTAATTGAACAATTTCCCAGTAAGCAAAATGCTCGATTTTTTGGACGGGTGTCTACGCGCGCATAGGTAACGCTTTCTGCCGGCAGAAGCTGCTCGGTCCTGGACTCTGCC
This sequence comes from Lasioglossum baleicum, assembly GCF_051020765.1. Taxonomy (NCBI): domain Eukaryota; kingdom Metazoa; phylum Arthropoda; class Insecta; order Hymenoptera; family Halictidae; genus Lasioglossum; species Lasioglossum baleicum. The sequence continues at coordinate 4,261,609 of NC_134946.1, read as the reverse complement.
TGGCAGATGGGCTCGATTTCTGCTCGAGGCAGGCCTGGCTGACTGGATTGTTAACATACTATGTAAATTCCAGGTATAAAATTTGCAGATTGTCAAACGAAACTCGGACTGATCAAAATACTCCGCAATCACAGAGTCGATGTTTGCGAGAAAACAATGATACCATACGTATTCGATTCGTCTGGGTTATTAGTGGCACCAAAAGGAGGAATATACTTGAAGATAACAAAACTGGAAGGTTGAGAAGACGACCTTGAATACTTGATAATTATGACATAATTGATCTTACATTAAATATAAATTGCTATCTATAAGTACAATTACATAGAATACGTCTGTAATTTTATAATAACTTATTTAATACAGTGTACGATAGAGTAAACACATATATACACAGATCAGAAATAATCTAATACTTACTTCTTATGTGTCCATGATATAAATCGTTAAATAATTACTTTTTTTACAGTTAGAAATTTTTCGTAGAACTGTGTCATAAATCTATGTATATTAGGTGGACCTTATTTTTTGACTAAAAATTTTTTTGGTCTAACCACCCAGCGTTGTGACAAATGTTGAGAAAATGATTTGGAAAAAATTTGGGCCGATTGGATCATGGGGAAAGGGCGCGCATCAAATTTGAAAATTTTTGAATATTTTAAATCTTGACATAAATAGGCACGTTATGATATATCGTTGAATTTGTCTTCTTTTCTCTTTAAAAATCCATATATAGCATAAACAGTTGTTGATAGAAAAAACATCCGTGATCTTGAAAACTTGAAAAGAATGACTTTGAAAAAATTCTTTTCTCCGATACTATATTCACCTCCTTACATATTACAACTTTTGTTTGAAGAGTTTTTCATATTGGAGTCCGCGCGAAACGATAAGACAATATGTTTACTCATTATGTTATTCTAAATATACAGTCCATTATTTTCAATTGTTTATACGATAGCCGTCGTGGTCAAAAGCATCAGACGTGAAACTGAAGCCGAACATAGTCAATCGCAAACGCGTCCAAGGTATTAATAATCTGTAAATTCATTTACTACAGTATTTATTTTTATTCGACATATTATATTTATAATATTCTGTAATAGTATTTTTGTTATTGTGTGTTGTATTATATGTATATCATTTAGTTTATGCGTATTATTAATATAATATGTTCCGTCGTGGAACAATGACGACTTCAACAAGTCCATCGATAGTAACTCAATAAAAAAAAATATAAAAAACAAAGTTGTCGCGATTGAAAAAAAAATTTTTTTTTTAATAATTAGAAGAATTTTTTTTTTATATACCAATCGATTCGTCTTTGCATTTTATTACAAAAAGTATTAAGGTAGCTTACTCGAAAATTGCATAGTTTAAGAGTGTATGACTTTTTTCCCGAATTCCCATATACTCGACACACTGTGTGTCGGTGTGAGTCTATCTGCAATGAACTGTCTGAATGCGTCGTCTACCTCGACTGGAACTGACTCTAGATTCCTCAATTTCCTAAATTTTCAAATCGCAATCGATTACAAGGGCTATTTGAAGTGGAAACGTCAGGGAATTTAACCATATTTTTTCACAATTTAAATCGTTCCGGCACCTCATCGAAGCAAACGTAACAAAAAGAATTTGTCCAGGTTGAAAAAATTCTTTTATAATAGCCCCATCCTTTCCGAATAAAACAAAACAAATGTAGCTCAATCAGACCAACAGTTCCTGAGATAACAATGCCTAAGTGAGGCCCGTTGTCGCCAAAATGGCAAAAAAATTGCAAATTTCGAAGGCCTGTCATTTCTATAAAAATTCGAAACCGGCATAACGATGACTTAAACATCGCCTAATTTCACACAGACTATAACATATTTCATTTAGAACAAAATCGACGAGGTTGACATCAAAAAGTGATCGATTTGGCATAGAATGACCCTTACGCAAACCACTCTTTTGCAGTAAATCGAACGAGATGAACAGTGTTATAGCCACTGCGCTTAGGATAGCAGCCGGGCGCGCAGCTATACTGGGTTATGTACTTTTAGTAGAAGTGTTGATGAGAACCTTCAGACAAGACATCGTGGATGTTGAACACAGAGTGAAACCTGTGACATTGTTCGATTTGAAAGATGAGTATGATTTCGTGGTGATCGGAGCTGGATCAGCTGGCTCAGTGCTGGCCAACCGACTGTCAGAGAATGGAAACTGGTCGGTGTTACTGCTGGAAGCTGGCACGGATGAACCTGTTCTTTCAGACGGACCTCTGTTCCTTGCGAATATGCAATTGTCTCCTTGGGATTGGCAGTTTAAAACTGAGCCGTCGGTTAATTCTTGTCAAGCGATGAATGGGCACCGGTGCAACTGGCCACGTGGCAAGGTAAAACAATTGATAATGTGGCGAGCAGAGATTTGTCCGGCGAATCTAAGGCCGTTATTAGACTAGGCCACTGGTGGCGCAACCGAGTTGCGCCACCAGTGGCTCAGCACGTCGTGGGGCATTGAAACAAATGTAACCTATTAGACTACGGTAACTGGTGGAGCCACCAAAAATAGTTGCCGATCTGGTGGACGGCATCGGCAACCGGCCGGGCAACATTTGGTGGCGCCTCCACCAGCCGGGGTATTGATTTGAATGTAGCCTATTAGACAAAGCCACCAAGTTGCGCCACCAGCATCGCGAAAACATGAACAATTGACGTACAAATTACCACCACATTTATCGTAAAATACATAAGAACACGACACAGCGTTACATCGACAGCGGGAATGAACGCTTGGTGGTACCACCAGTTACCGATTCATAAAAGCTCTTCAATTCGGTGGCGCCACCAAGTTGCGCCACCAAGTTGCCCACCAGTGGCCTAGTCTAATAACGGCCTAAAATGAGGCTCCCGGTATAATTGGATATTCACTGCAATTTCGTTCACTAAAGGGATTTCTAATGTACTAATCACTTCGAAATTTTTGAAAATACTCCAGGTTCTCGGAGGGAGCAGTGTGCTGAACGCGATTCTATATGTTCGTGGCAACAAGAAAGACTACGACCACTGGGAAGAGCTGGGAAACCCAGGCTGGAATTACACGAGTGTGTTGCCTTACTTCAAGAAGTCGGAAGACATGAGGATAGAACAGTACAAGAATTCTCCTTATCATCACACCGGTGGATACTTAACTGTCGAGCATTTCAAATACCGAACTCCTGTGATCGATTATATAATGCAGGCTGGTAAAGATATAGGATACAATGTCGTGGATGTCAATGAAGCCACTCAAACCGGATTCACTTATTCCCACGGTACTCTGAGAGACGGTTTGCGATGCAGCACTGCGAAAGCTTTCCTTCGGTCCGCTTCGAAAAGAGAAAATCTGCATGTGAGCGTAGATTCGCGTGCGGAGAAGATACTGATAGGTAAGTGCAGATAATTAATTTTGGAATTCTTTAAATAACTTTCAAAATACTAATTTTCTGATTCGTGTTTACTGGAAATTAATTTTAATTTTGTTGTGCTGTGCCTACCTTTGATCCTCTTTGTTTATAATCATTTCTATTTATATAATATTCTAAAATATCAATTTTAATTCAGATTTAATTAAAATGAAAGCGTGGTGGAATTCTTTTATTTAGAACTAAGAATACTAATTTTTAGGGCTGTGCGAGATTCCCGAAAATATACGGGATCCCGCGGAGATTCGGGATTCCCGACAATATACAGGATTCCCGAGAATTTTCGGGATTCCCGACAATGTACGGGATATAGGATAATATTTGGGATTCCTGAAAGTATCGTTAATCGCAATTACTTTCTACAATATTACTAACATAAACATTCCCGACTAATCAGATATGTAGTCTTCAAGAACACAATGGCTTTCAGATTCTTGTAATTATTGGAAGTATGGAGAATCTTTAAAATGTCGGGAATCACAGATATTTTCGGGAATTCCGATACTTTCGGCATTCCGTCCCGATCCAGTGAGAAATTCCCGTCCCGACCGGGATCTCGCACACCCCTACTAATTTTATTTTTACCGAAAATATCCAGCAGAAAATGTAACTGTAGATCATTTTTGCAGACTCTAATTCAAAGACGGCATACGGTGTCCAATTTATATCTGGCTTAGTGCGCCGTACGGTCAAAGCAAACCGCGAGGTCATTCTATCCGCTGGTGCTATACAATCGCCACAATTGTTGATGTTATCTGGTGTCGGTCCAAAAGATCATTTAAATGAGATAGGGGTGGATACTGTTCACGATGTACCCGGCGTTGGTGAAAATCTTCAGGATCACGTTGCGATTGGTGGTTTGACTTACTTAATAAACCCGCCAGAGAATTATCCGGACAAAGAACACTTTACTTTCATTCTGCCGAAGATGGCAACTGTGAAAACTGCTTTGGAATTCGCTATAAATCGCACAGGACCCATATACGACAATCCTGTTTGTGAGGGAATGGCGTTTATTAATACCAAGTAAGTACCTTGATGCAGTAATGAATAAATATTTCACACTTGAGCTGACCTCCCACAATGGTCCCAAAACCCGAAAACGTGGCCAAAACCTCAAGACGTTCCGGGATTAAATTGAAAAGTGATGTAATGTTTTCAAGGTCGCTGATTACGAATATGAACTTAGAATTTCGAAAAACAAAATGGCCGATCCAATGTGCCGGACGGGTATTTGAAGAAATGATTTGATTTTTATAAAAATTGGTAATACGATCTCTGATTACGAATTTGAATTGAAAAATTTGATGGAACAGGAAGGTGGATTCGAATATGGCAATATTTGCAATGGAGGTATGAAGCATTCGTTAAATTGCGTTCATTGAATCAGTCTAGTAATGAAATCAGTTAAAGAGTAATTTCAATTTTCGTCACTGTCGTCATCGGCAGATTCGAAATCTTCACTGGATGCTTCAGGTATTTCTTGTGTGTGTGTGTGTGTGTGTGTGTATTAGAGATCACGAATCTGAACGTGTATTGAAAATTCACGTGTACACGTGTACACGTATAACGAATATACACGTGTTTGAGTTCGTGTAAAGTTTACTCCACGTGTACACGTGTACTTCGATACACGTGTACACGTGTATTTAGGTGCACGTGTACACGTGGATTGAAATACACGAATACACGTATCGAAATGTATAATTTCACATGTATTAACCCATCTTTCTATTATATAAAATAGTTCTGTAGTTCTGTCACGCAAAAACTCCGACCGGCGAAGCTTTCTGATGGGAACCCTAAATTGAGCAACGTGACAATATGTATTTTTCAGTGAGAGAGAGAGAGAGAGAGAGAGTGTGTGTGTGTACAAGAGAAATAGAGCGCGATATTGTATAGCGATAGAGAGAGCAAGATGGTAAGAGTGAGGCGCCGCGGGGATTGGTGAGCGAAGCGAACAGGGGGCAGAGCCCCCTAGTATCCCATATGTTATTTCGTCATTAATATCAGAATATTTAGATATGTAAATTGTTCATGAGACTTATTTACTGAGTTGCAGGTGAAAATAAGAAGCATTATGGTTACAATTTTGCTCTCTCTATCGCTATACAATATCGCGCTCTATTTCTCTCGTACACTCTCTCTCTCTCTCTCTCTCTCTCTCTCTCTCTCCCTCTCTCTCTGAAAAATACACATTGTCACGTCGCTCAATTTAGGGTTCCCATCAGAAAGCTTCGCCGGTCGGAGTTTTTGCGTGACAGAACTACAGAACTATTTTATATAATAGAAAGATGGGTTAATACATGTGAAATTATACATTTCGATACGTGTATTCGTGTATTTCAATTCACGTGTACACGTGTAGCTAAATACACGTGTACACGTGTACCTAAATACACGTGTACACGTGTATCGAAGTACACGTGTATACGTGGAGTAAACTTTACACGAACTTCAACACGAACATCCGAACTACACGTGTACACGTGTATTTCAGATACACGTGAAATCGAGATCTCTAGTGTGTATCCCTATTTATTCTTGGCGTTGCTAATAAGTCAATTACTTCTGCAGATAGGCATCTCAACTTGTTTTGCCACAATTTTCTTATGCCAGATAAAAATCGAATCATACTTTCAAATACTGGCACTCCTTGTAGGGTGCGTGTAACTAATGTAATTTGAATGTGATATCTATTTTCCATGATTATATTTTCAATGAGATACACGACGACTGCGGACGTACCGCTTGACTGTAAAAACAACATCCGCTCAAGTGTGAAACGGGGATAATGGCGTCAAATGTGTCCGCAAAACAAAAATTCATCTTACTTCATACCATTCGATAGGGCCGCTAATTAAGAAATCCTTCTGCAGCATGTTTCAAGTCTGTAAACCCATCACAAGGGCTGTTATAGGGTGAATGCTCTGCTTCTTACGTTTTACTTAACAAAACAATACGAAAAAATTAGTGCACTACACGACTGTTAATTTTTTTTCTGTATTTTTCACTGCAAAATAGATTTCTTTTTAAATTCCGTAAACTTAAAATTGCTGATTTTATATTGAAGATATCAGATGACCACATTTATATTGTTCTAGTAGCTGTGTATTATTACTATTATCAACTGGTATTTCTGTCGGATTTTTCAAACTAGGCTAACAAGTTCCAAAACAAATTTAATCTTAAAAATCTGGTTTCATCTAAATTACGGAGAAGAAGTATTGTTGAAAGCGATAGAGTAAAATGATATCATTAATAAAAGAAAGGGTAGAGCTTGTTCATAATACGGAAAATAAATATTGTTTCAGGTATGCCAACAAGACAGAGGATCATCCTGACGTACAGATATTCTGGAATACTCTAACAGACGCTTCCGACGGAGGTCTTGTCTTAAAGCATATTATGGGCGTGTCGGATGATTTCTACACGAATATGTACGGAAACATCGAGTACGCACGTTCAGTCGGCGGCATTCCGCTTGTGTTGAATCCTCGTAGCAGAGGGTTCGTTAAGTTACGCTCGAAGAACTTGAACGAGCATCCGATCATCGTTCCCAATTACTTTCAGGATCCACATGATCTTGACGTTTTGGTCAGTAATTTTCATCCATTGTATTGTTTTGTACTTACAAGATTGTCAGTTGACTTTCAGAATATTTTGGAGGACGAACTTTTGATTGAGCGGTTCCAGTTCATTAGTATATTAAGAAAAATGATTTTTTTCATCATTATAGGCAGAAGGTGCGGACTTCATATATAAGCTCAGCCAGACCCCAACTATGAAACGCCTAAATGCTACAGCGAATCCGAATCGAATCCCAGAATGCTCCTCTTTCGAATTTCCATCAATCGATTACTGGAAATGCTTCGCGAGATTCTACACAATGACGATTTATCATCCGTGTGGGACTTGCAAGATGGGTCCAGCGTCCGACAAGATGGCTGTCGTGGACTCCAGACTTAGAGTACACGGGATTAAGAGACTACGAGTGATAGATGCATCGATTATGCCGAATATCGTCTCCGGAAATACAAATGCCCCAACTATTATGATAGCTGAAAAGGCTGCAGACATGATCAAAGAAGATTGGGGATTGAAGATCACCACCTAAAGATCGTTTGAGCTTGCTCAGCCAGAAATTCTTGTTGCTATAAAGTATTGGAAAGTAAACGTCCTACCAGTTCACAAATGTTCAGACCTAGGAAGACGCAGTATGCTTTCTTCAAAAGTTATATACGTCAAATGATAGGATGACATATTGTTTTAATATCCCAAGAAAATAATTCATTAACAATGACTTTTTGTTCCTTAATGTTTAAATATAAATGCAAATAAAAAATTGTGGTGTAGTCATTTCATTCTTACCTGGAGAAAAATGTAAAAACAAGTTTTTCAATTTATTTCAACAGCGAAACATACAGGAAAAGTTCAGACCAGGCGATAGAGTATAAGTACCTGTGATAATAGGTATTCCTATAGTTAATCGGTATGTATACTTACCTATAGTAATTATAATAAAGACCTTTGATAAACGCCATATGTAACCAAAAGATTAGTCCAACTAAACTTTGTAGAATTATTGCAAGTTGAAACATCAGAAAATTGCATAGTACAGGGTGCGCCATCTCGAGCTTCGGTATGGAAATATTGAATAACTTTGTTATACATTGGCGGTATGACTTGAGAAAAAACAATTTCGAAACGTCATTTCAGTACAATTCTGACCATGAATAACTTTACATGTAAAGAACGCGCGGAAATTGTGACCATGTATTTGGAAAATAGTCGTTCAATTGTGCTTGCTCAACGTGCATACCGTCGAAAATACCGCGGTCGTAAAGTGCCTTCTGATAACACCATACGTAATCTGACTAAAAATTTCGAAGAATCGGGGTCTGTGGGAAATCATCAACGCGTGTCAGTTCGTAAAAGACGCTCTAATGAAATTGTTGAAACTGTCAAGCAGAGTGTTTATGAAAGCCCAAATCTGTCGTATCGTCACCGTGCCCAGCAGCTAAACATCAAAGGAACCACTCTTAGGAGGATTTTGAAGGAAGATCTTCACATGTTTCCTTACAAAGTGCAAATAACTCAACGATTATTGCCTACAGACGAGCCCCGTCGCTTGGAATACGGAAAAAGCGTGGTTCGAATGGCCGAGGTTGATTCCGAGTTTTGGAATCAAATTTTGTTCACGGACGAGGCCCATTTCCATCTCTCTGGCGGAGTGAACAAACAAAATTGTCGATTCTGGGGCACAGACAATCCTCACATTATCCACGAGAAGCCATTGCATGACCAGAAAGTCACTGTTTGGGCCGGCGTTAGCACCAAAACCATCATCGGACCATTTTTCTTTCGTGAAGGCGAAACCGTCGATGGCGACCGTTATCGGTGGATTTTGGCGCACTATGTGATTCCAAAAATGCGCGAAAAAAATTTATTGAACTTCTGGTTTCAACAAGACGGCGCCCCATGCCACACGGCGATCAAAACAATGAACTTTTTGAAGCGAAAATTCCCCGGCCGTTTGATGTCGAAAGGTGGCGATATTGAGTGGCCTCCAAGATCGCCGGATTTGACGCCGCCGGACTTTTTTTTGTGGGGTTATTTAAAAAGTAAAGTATACGCCAACAAGCCCACGACATTGGAAGCGCTCAAGACCAACATTCGAGCTGAAATAGAGGCAATATCGCCCGAAATGCTGGCCAAAGTAATGGAAAATTCGAAAAAAAGAGCACAATTTTGTGTGGCTCGTAAAGGTGGTCATTTGTTGGATGTTGTGTTCTAAGTATAGTTGAAACAAATTGTAAAGGATTAAATTAAATAAAAAAACAATAACAAACATTCACTTTCACTAGTTGCCGAAGTTATTCAATATTTCCATACCGAAGCTCGAGATGGCGCACCCTGTACATATTTGCAAAAGAAATGTTTCACATAATATTTAATATCTTAGACCTTGTTTGGCTTAAAAAATATAATTCGAAAAAAATGAATTTGAAAACGAGTCGAGTGTTTATACCGACTATACAATTTTTTAAATTACCTTAGAAGCGTAGAGAAAAATCCACAAACAAACTGACGTGCTCGACGCATAAATATTACCTGAAACAAAAAATAGATAACATGACAATGTTGAACTTGCATATCAAATGTACATTTTTTACAATTTTGCTGTACACGTGCCGAAGAATGACAGCTCTAACCTTCACAAATGCAAAATAGCGCAAAATTTGAAATGATTTTTAGCACAAATTTGTATTATTCTAAAAGCAATAGGCTACCAGACTTGGATTTAGTCTCTTGGTAGTCACGTGGCCGCACGTGTGACAATAAACAATTTATCCATTGGCACTCGCGGCCATTCTATATTTTAAATTCGCACATATTTGTAAAAACTACTGTCGAATTCTACCGAGTAATATTTCATAATTTTCTGATGAAAATGACTTTCATTATCCCAGAAAAAATACGGAGGACACCCTTATGCAATGGTAAAATGTAAATTTCAGCAACATATAGTATCCCACATTCTGTCGATAGTGGTGTTTGCCGGACGTGTAACATGTTATTATCAAATAAGTTTACTATTTATTAGACATGGTTTCAAAAACTACTGTCGAGGACCATAAATTTTACTTGTGTCACAATTTAAGCGTTCTGCGAACATTTCCGAATGCAGATATGTACATATAAATAATTTTTCTTATTGGCTTCAGCTGTTTCGGTGTTGTCTAGACCGCGGAGAGGTTCCAGTTCGACAGTGTAGCACGACACTTCTAACAGGACAGCCCTGCCCTAGGATAAAGACGATTTCGAGTTCCGTTACCTGCGTCTAGTGGATCGAGTTTTTAAGGTTGCAGTTTTTCCAAAGAAAAGAAATATTTATTGTATACACATGCTATAACAAGAGTCAAGAATTTTTATATCTTTGTGCTGGGGAAATCGGAAGCTGTGCTGACAATTATATGCTGTGTATTTGGATAACTGATACTATCTTAAACGTAAATTGCATGTTAAACGTAAAACTATTATAACTTTTTTCTTTGTCCGTTTTTGAAGTAACATTTTAGCACAATCTTAGCACAACGAGAAAAATGTACAGTGGGGAGGGGGGCTACACAAAAATTCGTTTTTCTCCATTTTTGTCTTATTTTTTTATAATATAGCTATAACATTCGACCACAAACTTAGCACATCCGTTGAAATTATTTAGTCCTTGGACAACGGACGATTTTTAAAGCTATACATATAATTGGCAATGCTTAGAACCGTTCACAGCTCTAATTAATAACTTTAAAAAATTTACTTTTCATGGTATCTCGTGTAGACACATTAGTCTTACCGATATCCTCAATGAAACAGCCGTTCAGTTAGTTTAATTACCACAAATTGAGTACTTAAATTAAATGACAATTTCGATGTTCCCGGTCAGAAAGGGACTCTGGCACAGCGATGACAAATCGCCATCGTTCACAAGGGCTCATTTTAAAGGGGAAACTTCAGGGAATATATCCATATTTTTTTCACAATATAAATCACTGTAGCCCCTCATCGAAAAGAAAAACGTTAAAAAAAGAATTTGTTTATATTTTTCGACATTGTAAAGTTAATTATCGCGGTTGAAAAAATTATTTTATAATAGCTCAATCATTTCCGAATAAAACGAAACAAATGTAGCTCAATCACACCAACAGTTCCCGAGGTAACAATGCCTAAGTGGGTCGCCAAAATGGCAAAAAATTGCAAATTTCGAAGGCCTGTCATTTCTATAAAAATTCGAAACCGGCAAAATGATGACTTAAACGCCACCTAATTTCACACAGACTATAACGTATTTCATTTAGTACAAAATCGACGTGGTTGACGTCAAAAAGTGATCGATTTGGCATAGAATCACCGTTACGCAAACCACCCTTTTGCAGGAAATCGAACGAGATGTCCAGTGCTATAGCCACAGCGATTAGGATAGCAGCCGGCCGCGCAGCTCTAGTGGGTTTTGTACTTTTAGTAGAATCGTTGATCGGAATCTTCAGACCAGATATTGTGGATGTTGAACACAGGGTGAAACCTGTGACATTGTTCGATTTGAAAGATGAATATGATTTCGTGGTGATCGGAGCTGGATCAGCTGGCTCAGTGATAGCCAACCGACTGTCAGAGAATGGAGACTGGTCGGTGTTACTGCTGGAAGCTGGCACGGATGAACCTGTTCGTTCAGACGTACCTGAGTTTCTTGCAAATATGCAATTGTCTACTTGGGATTGGCAGTTTAAAACTGAGCCGTCGCTGAATTATTGTCAAGCGATGGATGGGCAGCGGTGCAACTGGCCACGTGGCAAGGTAAAACAATTGATAATGTGGCGAAGCAGAGATTTGTCCGGCGAATCTAAAATGAGGCTGCCGGTATAATTGGATATTCACTACAATTTCGTTCACTAAAGGGATTTCTAATGTACTAATAACTTTGAAATTTTGAAAATACTCCAGGTTCTCGGAGGGAGCAGTGTGCTGAACGCGTTACTATACGTTCGTGGCAACAAGAAAGACTACGACCACTGGGAAGAGCTGGGAAACCCAGGCTGGAATTACACGAGTGTGTTGCCTTACTTCAAGAAGTCGGAAGACATGAGGATAGAACAGTACAAGAATTCTCCTTATCATCACAGCGGCGGATACTTAACTGTCGAGCATTTCAAATACCGAACTCCTGTGATCGATTATATAATGCAGGCTGGTAAAGATATAGGATACAATGTCGTGGATGTCAATGAAGCCACTCAAACTGGATTCACTTATTCCCACGGTACTCTGAGAGACGGTTTGCGATGCAGCACTGCGAAAGCTTTCCTTCGGTCCGCTTCGAAAAGAGAAAACCTGGATGTGAGCATAAATTCGCGTGTGGAGAAGATACTGATAGGTAAGTGCAGGAAAGTAATATTAGAATTCTTTAAAAAGTTTTCTTTATACTAATTTTCCCAGCTTTGATCCTCTCTCTTCGTTTATAATCTTCTGTATCGATTTTAATATCACTTTCAATTTAGATTTAACTAAAATGAAAGCGTGGAATTCTTTTATTTAGAACTGAGTATACTAATTAATACTTTTACCAAAAATATCCAGCAGAAAATGTAACTGTAGATCATTTTTACAGACTCCGATTCAAAGACGGCATACGGTGTCCAATTTCTATTTGGCGCAGTGCGCCGTACGGTCAAAGCAAAACGCGAGGTCATTTTATCCGCTGGTTCTATACAATCGCCACAATTGTTGATGTTATCTGGTGTCGGTCCAAAAGATCATTTAAATGAGATAGGAGTGGATACTGTTCACGATGCACCCGGCGTTGGTGAAAATCTTCAGGATCACGTTGCGATTGGTGGATTGACTTACTTGGTAACCCCGCCAGAGAATTATTCGGACGAAGAAAGTTTTTCTTTCAATCCGACGAAGGAGACAACTGTGGAAAGTGCTAATGAATTCGCTAAAAGGGGCACAGGACCCCTATACGATATGCCTCTTAGTGAGGGAATGGCGTTTATAAATACCAAGTAAGTGCCTTGATACAAAAATGAATAAATATTTCGATAAAGGATGTATCTGGATAATGGGGACAAATTCGTCCGCAAAGCAAATTGATCTTATTCATACCATTCGATAGGGCTGCCAAAGAAAACCTTCTGCGGCAAGTTTCTAGTCTCTAACCTAACTCGATCACAAGGGTACTTATAGGGTGAGCAGTGAGCACGGTTCAATAAATTATGTGCTGTGCTTATTACGTTTTGCTTAACAAACCAATACGAAAAAATTCATGAACATTCTACAATCAAGTGTGAAATCCACAATTTAAAGTGGACACCCTTAAAAATCGCATAACTTTGTAGAAATTGGACTTGGTTTTTTTTTTAGAAAAAGGACTTGAATTTTTTAAAGATGTTAGACCGGCTAGTTCGCTAGAGAAAAAGTAAACAAAAATATAATACGATTGCAATTGGTAGGAATTATACGAAATTTTTAAAAATGATGTTTTGTCAACTTTTTTATCTGGGCCTGTGACGATAATTTAAAAAAATGCGTTTTATAGATTTCGGTAACTTATATGCATACTGAAAATTGCATCGAAATCGGTCAACATTGCAATGAGCTACAAACGTTTAAAGATGATCACGTAAGGGCAAAATGCCCTGGCAAGGCTGAAAATCTGCGACTTTCACCCTTAAGCTCTCATCTTTAAACGTATGTAGCTCATTGCAATGTTGACCGATTTCGATGCAATTTTCAGTATGCATATAGGTTACCGAAATCTATAAAACGCATTTTTTAAATTATCGTCACAGGCCCAGATAAGAAAGTTGACAAAACATCATTTTTAAAAATTTTCTACAATTCCTACCAATTGCAATCGTATTAAATTTTTGTTTACTTATTCTCTAGCGAACTAGCCGGTCTAACATCTTAAAAAAATTCAAGTCCTTTGGTCCAATTTCTAAAAAGTTATGCGATTTTTAAGGGTGTCCACTTTAAATTGTCCCTGACTGTATGTAATACTCTACACGACTGTTGATTTCTTCTGTATTTTTTACTACAAACCGTTTTTTTTTAAATTATCGTCACAGGCCCAGATAAAAAAGTTGACAAAACATCATTTTTAAAAATTTTCTACAATTCCTACCAATTGCAATCGTATTAAATTTTTGTTTACTTATTCTCTAGCGAACTAGCCGGTCTAACATCTTTCAAAAATTCAAGTCCTTTGGTCCAATTTCTAAAAAGTTATGCGATTTTTAAGGGTGCCCACTTTAAATTGTCCCTGACTGTATGTAATACTCTACACGACTGTTGATTTCTTCTGTATTTTTTACTACAAACCGTTTTTTTTTTTAAATTCCGTAAACTTAAAATTGCTGATTTTATACTAAAGTTATCAGATGACCACGTTTATATTGTTACGGTAGTTGTGTCTTATTATATTATTATCAACATATATTATTATTCTGTCGAATTTGCCAGACTAGGCTAACAAGTTTCAAACAAATTTTAATCTTAAAAAATCTCGTTTCATATAAATTACGGAGAAAAAGTATTGTTCAAAGCGATAGAGTAAAATATATCATTAATGAAAGAAAGGGTAGAGCTTGTTCATAATACGGAAAATAAATGTTGTTTCAGGTATGCCAACAAGACAGAGGATCATCCTGACTTACAGATATTCTGGAATACTCTGTCAGACGCTGCCGACGGAGGTCTCGTCTTAAAGCATATTATGGGCGTGTCGGATGATTTCTACGCGAATATGTACGAGAACATCCTGCACGAAAGTTCATACGCCGGCATTCCGCTTTTGTTAAGACCTCGTAGCAGAGGATACACTAAATTGCGCTCGAACAACCCGGACGACCATCCGATCATCGTTCCCAATTACTTTCATGATCCACATGATCTTGAAGTTTTGGTCAGTAATCTTCATTCATTGTTTTGTATTTACATGCTTGCCAGTTCATTTTCTGAATATTTTGAAGGAGCAGCTTTTGATTGAGCGGTTCCAGTTCATTAGTATATTAAGAAAAATGATTTCTTGATCATTATAGGCAGAAGGTGCGGACTTCATATATAAGCTCAGCCAAACTCCAACTTTAAAAAGCCTAAATGCTAAAGCGAATCCGAATCGAATCCCAGAATGTTCCTCTTTCGAATTTCCATCAATCGATTACTGGAAATGCTTCGCGAGATTCTACACAATGACGATTTATCATCCGTGTGGGACTTGCAAGATGGGTCCAGCGTCCGATAAGATGGCTGTCGTGGACTCCAGACTTAGAGTACACGGGATTAAGAGACTGCGAGTGATAGATGCGTCGATTATGCCGAATATCGTCTCCGGAAATACAAATGCCCCAACTATTATGATAGCTGAAAAAGCTGCAGACATGATCAAAGAAGATTGGGGACTGAAGATCACCACCTAAAGATCGTTTGAGCTTGCTCAGCCAGAAATTCTTGTTGCTATAAAGTATTGGAAAGTAAATGTCCTACCAGTTCACAAATGTTCAGACCTAGGAAGACGCAGTATGCTTTCTTCAAAGGTATACATATACGTCAAATGATAGGATGACATATTGTTTTAATATCTCAAGAAAATAATTCATTTACAATGAGACTTATTGTTCCCTTAATGTTTAAATATAAATGCAAATAAGAAATTGTGCTGTATTCATTTCATTCTAACCTGGAGAAAAACTTAGAAAAAAGTTTTTCAATTTATTTCAACAGCTAAACATAGGAAAAGTCCAGACCAGGCGATAAAGTGTAAGTACATTCGTATGATCATAATAAATACCTCTGATAAATGCCAATCGTATATGAAAGATTAGTCCAACTGAACCATTGTAGAATTATTGCAAGTTGAAATATCAGAAAATCGCATAATCGAATAGTACGTATTTGGCAAAAGAAATCTTTGAAATACTACATATTTAATATCTTAGATTCTGTTTCGCGTAAAAAATTTAATTCGAAAAAATTTAATTTAGAAATGCGTCGTGTTCATAATGTTTCTAGGTAGGATGGTAATTATTTTTCTCGGCGCACAGGTTCGATCAATTTCTACACTAAATGAATATAGCTTGAGAAAAATAGTGCGCCGAGAAAAATAATTACCATTCTTTCAAATAGTGCGATCGCGAAAAATACCTCCTTTAGTTTCTAGGTAGGGTTTGACATTGAAATGGTAAAAAATTTTTTTTCGAGTCGCCAAAAATCCATCTGACAATCATCATTTTAGACAAAATAGAACCTATTTCCAAAATTTCATCTAATTCTGAGCATGGACGTAAACGGAAGCACAGCCCTTTTGTTATGTGGGCCTATATTGCAAAATTTAAAAAATACGTTTTGTAGATCTGTGTGAATTAAACATATTCCGAAAATTTCGTGAAAATCGGTCGACGTTGCAATGAGCTACAAACGTTAGAGATGGTAAAAGTTGCAATTTCATACGATTTTTGGCCATAACTAAGAATTCTTACATCTTTCAATGACTGTCGTTTTTTCCCGCATCAACCGATTTCGATGAAACTTTCACAGTGCATATAATTCACATAGATCTACAAAATGTACTTTTTAAATTTTCAATACAGGGGCTCACATGAAACAGGGGAAAATGCAACTTTTAGTATTTTTTCTACAATTCCGATCTATTGCGATTTTTGGAAAAATTTCTTTTCGCATCCTGTAGTACACTAATTGCTCTTGCTTTCCAAAAAAGTGCAAATCCCATGGTCCAATATTAAACAGGTTATCGTCTTTTTAAGAGTGTCCCAACATTTTTGTGACCGGCTGTATGCTATTTGGATAACTGATACTATCTTAAGGGGGCCGTCTCCTAGCAGATGACGGTCGCGCGTGAACACTCACACACCGCTAGAGTACACTCACACACCGCTAGACCACGTATACGTACGCGAGAATTGCTAGGATCAGGGAAATGCGTTCTGATTTCTCGATAATGCAAAGACGGGGGTTTTTATTAGTCAAAATCGCTAGATAAAAAATCAATCTAGCGCGCTGTTTGCTTCAAAAGTCGTTCTTTTATGTTTCCGAGCAATGATTTTGCAATATTCGGCTGCATGTTGCCCGTCGGAGAGGTTAGTACGCCGGCGTGACTGCAGCGCCATCTGACGGGCAACATGCGACGGGCAACATGCAGCCGAATATTGCAAAATCATTGCTCGGAAACGTAAAAGAACGACTTTTGAAGCAAACAGCGCGCTAGATTGATCTTTTATCTAGCGATTTTGACTATTAAAAACCCCCGTCTTTGCATTATCGAGAAATCAGAAGGCATTTCCCTGATCCTAGCAATTCTCGCGTACGTATACGTGGTCTAGCGGTGTGTGAGTGCCCTCTAGCGGTGTGCGAGTGTTCACGCGCGACCGTCGTCTGCTAGGAGACGGCCCCCTTAAACGCCAATTGCATGTCAAAAACTATCATTGACCACAACTTTTTCTTTTGTCCTTTGTTAGCACAACGAAAAAAAAAATGAAAAGTGGGGGCTACTCAAAACGTCGTTTTTTCAATTTGTTGTCGTATTTTTTATATTATAGTTCTAATATTCGAGCACAATGTACCATAAACTTCGCACAAATGTTGAAATTATTTCATTCAACAAGGTGCTAACTTCTAGGAGGCGACGTAATTACCGTTAGTTTTTATAGCAAACGACGTAACAAGTCAAGTTGCACGTGTGAAGGTTATACAGTATAAAAAGATGAATCTCAATGTGTAGCAACAAAGTTTTTAATGTGGGATCGGCACTCCCCTATCTTATATATGTACGGTCACTTTTTTCAAGTTTGACCTTCTTTAATTATGGCACTGTTTTGATTTACGTCCCACAATGTTTCGTTATATGGCCAAAAAGATACTGTACGTACTGTTAGCGACCTCTGTTTACTTGCTCCGCGAGAGTTCCTGATTCTCCTTTTAGGCGGCACTGATACATTCCGCCGCACGTAAACATGAGGAACGTTGGCACAACATTGTCAACATTTTTTTTAGACGTGTTAGGTTAGGTTAGGTTAGTGTTTATTCTTGTTTATTTTCTAGTTGGGTTTTGTTTCTGCTTTTTCTTAGTTTCTGAAAAAATGCTGCCGAAACGTCCATTGAATTTGGAGATTGATACTGATAAAACTAAAATGAGAAACCGAAAATCTGTCACGCTAGCGACTAAACTAGAAGTTTTACGTCGTATCGAAGCTGGCGAGAAAATTGTTCAAATTTTTAAGGCAACGCAACTGGCGAGGTCTACCGTTCAAACTATTCGCGATAGAAAACAAGAAATCAAAACACATTCGCTATCTGCTGCACCTTTAAGTGTCTCAAACTTAACTCGCCAAAGAAGCAGCATTATGGAAAACATAGAAAAATTGGAACGGATCTAATTGAATTTGTATGGTTTTGCATGTAAATAATTGTTTCGTTATACGGCTTTTCGCTTTACGGCCAATTTTTCCGGAACGTATCTAGGCCGTATAGCGAGGTATAGGTGTACGCACTTAGGGGTGTCCGGGCCGCTTGTTAACACCAATTTTTAATATACAGGGTGTCCCAAATTTACTGGAAATCCTGAAAGGGGGTGGTTCCTGAGACCATTTCAAGCGACATTTTCCTTTGCAAAAATGTTATCCGCGGCTTTGTTTAGGAGTTATTAACGAAAAACACGGACCAATTAGAGCGCGATCTAGACGCGAGTTGCCACAGTCGGCCAATAGACATTTGGCGCGCCGCACAGTGCGGACAAACGTGGCATATCTCACTACACGTGTATATCACGATGTACGATAAATTCCTTTGGCAAAACGTTTTATTAGATGGTAATTGATATTATTAATCATATAACAATAATTTTTATGCATAAATATTATTAATTTTTTTTTTTTAATTTATTAATTTTATTGTTACATTTTTTTTTGTGTGAATAATTACTATTGCATTGACATTAGTAACCAAATTTAGATTTTTATAAAAAATTTTACCATGTGCCGCACTCTCTAGAGTCCAAAAAATCAAATAATATTACATTAATTGTAAATCAGTGTTGCAATAATAATTCTGTATAATGGAAAATGCTCACCAAGGTATATGCATTCTTTTTACATTTAATAAAGTAGATTTATTTTTTGTATAAATTTTCAACGGTGGTTTTATTTATTACTTGCATATAAAACTTCAAATTAACATATCTCGAGAAAGGCAAAAAATATCCTGAGATTTTGACATATTCTGATATATTACTTGTTGTAGTTTAAGAATTTCATAGTTTAGCCTGCAACTAACTGCTACTCTTAATTTTATAAACTTTTTAATAAGTGCCCGTACCTTGCCCTTATGTTGTATTGTGGAAAATTCGTTAATTTCTTTTTAAATTTATTAGTTATATCGTTAAATTTCATTTTCTGCGAATAATTACCAATACATATACATTCGTCAACAAATTTGGATTTTTGTACAAAATTTTTCCATTTGTCCGCCACAGAAAAATTCAATATTCGTGTATATCACGATATGAAATACATTTCTTTTGCAAAAAATGCGTATTAGGATGGAAATTGTTATTAATAATCATATAATAATCATTTTTATGCATAATACAATTTTGCAATAATTATACAGGGTGGACGATTTATCTGAAGAGATTGAAATATCTCGAGAAACGACAAGAAAAAGCAAATCTTGCGACTTTACTGAAATTGATCAATATTTAATCAGAAATGTGCAAGATCACGGGATTGAGTGATTCGTTTGGGATCACATTCAAAGTACCGAGGATGACTCGGATAGCGAATAGCGTTTTGTTAAGTTTGTTAATTTTGTTTATACTATTATAATTTGTCTAAGTTTATTATTATTAATATTAAATATGGTTCATTTATTATTAATTTCGTTTTAAATTTGTTAGTTTTTAAAAATATATTTTTGTTTAAATAAAAATTGTTAATTTCTTAATAAATTTATTAATTATATTGGTAAATATCATTTTCTGTAAATAAATTACCTATATATACATTAATAACCAAATTTAGAGAAAAGTGCCGAATATTAGGCCATTTGTCCGCACTGTGCGCCGGGCCGACTGTGGCAACTCGCGTCTAGGTCGCGCTCTGATTGGTCCGTGTTTTTCGTTAATAACTCCTAAACAAAGCCGCGGATAACATTTTTGCAAAGGAAAATGTCGCTTCAAACGGTCTCAGGAACCACCCCCTTTCGGAATTTTCACGAATTTTGGGACACCCTGTATAATGATTATCTGACCATTGGGTCTTGTTATTTTACGATACAATGTTTCAAACCTGTTTTTTTTACAGTGTTTTTAAATTGGGAGGCTGAAGCGTCCGAATACCGCAAGTCCGTATACCGAACTTCGCGGGGTCGTAAAGCCCGTTCCGCTTGCTCGCGACGATATTCGGGGCTGTGACGGTGTTATGGGGATAACGCCGACTAGTTAAAAATAAATTCGAGTCTTGGAAGCTAACACAGTATATATTTAAAAACTTAACAAGTACAACAACTGATGAGGTTCGAAAATAGAAGTTAGAGGTAGTTATCGCTTCGAGTGAATTTTGTGTTCTGGTCTTTCGTGTCGCGTTGTGTATAAGGTCGACACGGCGTCTTTCCTTATTGGTTATCTAAAAGTGTATGGGGATGAAGAAGTGATTGCTATTGGTGAGTGGGTGGTGCCTATTTGTCGTAGGAGTAGGAGCGCTTTGGTAAAACTATGTTTAGGCTATGAAATTACTAGGTGTGAATGATATGGGAAACGATACTGAAACTAAAGTCTTTATACAGAGATTGCCCTGTCAATGGTCGTGGTTCGCTCTCGAGACGGTCCCGAAGTGGTGTCCGATGACACCCAAACTCTGGGACCGTCGCGTCGCGTCGAGTGTTTCGGTTATTGCAGCGGACCGTGTCTAAAATCTCACGTTCGGTCTGCTCGAGACCGAACAGAGGCTAAGGTCAACATACATATAAGTCATGAAACCTTCTAATTACCCTCGTTACTATGTGTCGCATGTTGCAGTCTACTAATAAAATGGCAACAGCTCGATGCTAGAACAAACTGTATGAAAGACTTACAGATGGTCGACAGATAATGGAAAAACAAATATTGTGTTTATTGCAGGTCGAATGAATGTCATTATGTACCACGCTCCACGTGCCAAGCCGTTTCTGCTCGACAACTAAACAAACGTCTGCTCTGCTCTATACTGAATTTTTTATAATGCCTCATTCTTTTGGTGGAAATATATTCTACAATGTTAAACTTGTTATAAAATATAGGTTTCTAGCGCATTAAATAAATACGTCGGCAAATACTACGCGGCCTGAATGGATAGTTTATGGATATTCTAGTTATTTGCTAGATATTTGCTATTTACTAGAATCTTACTAGAAAAAAGGGGTCGAAACATGGATCTGCGCCCAGACGTTGATTGACCCTATTAGAACAAATTGTGGGCTGGATGAGGGCTCATTCTAAAGAGGAAGGTTCAACGCAGCGCGCTTTTCTCATCTCATAAGCCAAAAAAGTCTTTTAGAGACAGAAAATGCATTGAAATCTGCGGATTTTTTTCCTACATTTTTTCTCTACTTTGGGCCCTCATATTATTAATTATTAACATAATCTCGTTAACCTCGTGAGAAAAGCGCGCTCCGTCTAACCTTCCTCTTTCGAATGAGCCCTCACCCAGCCCACAATTTGTTCTAATAAGGTCAAACAACGTTCAGTACGAAACCCATGTTTCAACCCCTTTTTCTAGTAAGATTCTAGTAATTTTCTAGTTACAAATAGAGCCTATACTAGCCCCTTAACGTGTACCGTTGGTGGTACACGTGGCGCGGAACATATTAATTACTGTAGCTCAATAGCCGACCAAACAAAAAAGGAAGCACGCATTATTCAGGATGCGACATTTAAAAAAACAGCACACCTAAATAACTCGCTTGTTTTTGAAGATAGAAGAGTATGTATCAGACCAAACTCAGTTGGGTATTGAAGGGCTCATAACCTCATGTTACCAATGTTTCACAGATGGAGGCGTCAAGAAGATATGAAGCTCAACTCTGTTTTCTTAAATGGAACGCTATGGTTTCTTATTTACATTCTGATAGCGCATTTTAACACGAATACGATGACCTATTATTAAAGTTATTCAAGGTCAACTGAAATAGAAAATAAATTGTCTCAAAGCACTTCTCGAATTCTTCGACGCGATTTACATGTAATATATCATTTACGTGTTCACTGCTACTATAACTTATCAAAATGAAAAAAGTTTCAACTTTCGAACTGACAATGCACACACAAAAATCTCTCTGAGTATGCAATGCCCCTGACATCATTCCCTAAAAATCCTATCAGTTCTTCAATAATAATTTACTTAAACAGATAACGTACATTAAGATAAAAGTACATTTACCATACAACTATGCACAAACTTGTATCAGTGTAGTAAACAGAAACAGCACCAATACTCCACGATATTTGTGAATAATTCATTCACTGAGTTTTTACATTCACCAGATTCACTTGGTGATTCGCAAAATCCTCAAATATCATCTTTCCGTTATTAATATTTACCTAAGCTTTGGGTTGGGTCGCTTATTAGCGAGAAAAAGGTTCAACGTCTACAGAAATGTTTAATGAAATGAATTGTTTAGAAACCAGCAGTGCGAAACCTTAGAAAAACTTATTCTTCTGTAAACTGAAAATAGCGCGATGGTCACGTACGTAATCGCTCGGCTCAGCCTCGTGACATGTATAAAAACAGTGAATATGCAGCAGCAGCTAAGTGTTAGTACAGCTATCGGCGATAGGAGTACTGTAACGACATTATTCAATCAGACACGTACAGGCAAACCACCCTCTTGCTACAGTGAGTCGATCGAGATGGACGGTGCAGGAGCCACAGCGCTTAGGATAGCAGCCGGCCGCGGCATTCAATTAGTATTAGTACTTATAATACAAGTATTAATCGTAGACTTCAGACCGGATATCGTGGATGATGAGCACAGGGTGAAACCTGTGACATTGTTCGATTTGAAAGATGAGTATGATTTCGTGGTGATCGGAGCTGGATCAGCTGGATCAGTGCTGGCCAACCGATTGTCAGAGAATAGAAACTGGTCGGTGCTACTGCTGGAAGCTGGCCCGGATGAACCTGTTCTTTCGGATATACCTTTGATGTTTTCGGGTTTGCAATTGTCTCCTTGGGATTGGCAGTTTAAAACTGAGCCGTCGGATGATTATTGTCTAGCGATGGATGGGCACCAGTGCAACTGGCCACGTGGCAAGGTAAAACAATTGGGAATTTAAAATGGGGCACCCTGTATAAAATTGGGTGTTCACTACGATTTCGTTCACATAAAGGAAGTTCTGATGTACCAATAACACTGTCCAACAAATTTCAACTTTTTAAAAGTATTTCGATTCCCACTATGCGATTCTTATAGAGTTTCCCGCGTTGATTCCGAATCTGTTTTTCATTTTCTTCCGATACGTCCAGTTTTTGAGAAAATGGAGTTTAAAAAAAAAAGACATTTTTCAAATTTAAACAAATATTGCGATGTTGTTATAAAAGATATTGAATTGTTCTTTACAGCAAAAGATTCTGTAGACTTTCCCGAATACAGTGATATCCAATATTAATAGATTATGATTGTTTGAACATGTTTGAACAATGATTAAAGACGGAGAGACACCACTTTTTCACCAATTTTTGTGGATATTTTCGAGTTTATCTCAAAAAATAAGGGTCCAGCGAAAAATTGAACTATACCACGCGAAAGAGCAGACTTTTATTTTACGAAACCCCCCTGTGAAGTTTGCATGGTCGACATTTTTTTCGAACCAGAAAGCAAAATATCTTCGTCGTTCGCCGCTCCGTATCCCGTCCCGAGCGCCACTGGCGGAAACTCATGTCGGGCGAAGATATTTTGCTTTCTGGTTCGAAAAAAACGGCGATATCGCAAACTTCAAACGGGGGTTTTTCAAGATAAAAGTCTGCTCTGTAGCGTGGTATAGTTCGATTTTCCGCTAGACCCTAATTTTTTTAGATAAATTCGAAAATATCCGCAAAAATTGGTGCAAAAGTGGTGTCTCTCCGTCTTTAATCATTGTTCAAACATGTTTAAACAATCATAATGTATTAATATTGGATATCACTGTAATCGGGAAAGTCTACAGAATCTTTTGCTGTAAAGAACAATTCAATATCTTTTATAATAACATCGCAATATTTGTTTAAAGTTGAAAAATATGTATTTTTTTTTAAACTTCATTTTCTCAAAAACTGGACGTATAGGGAAAAAAAAAAGAAAAACAGATTCGGAATCAGCGCGGGAAACTCTATAAGAATCGCATAGTGGGAATCGAAATACTTTTTGGCTGTTGGACAGTGTAATTTAGAAATTTTTGGAAATATTCAAGGTTCTCGGAGGGGGCAGTACACTGAACGCGATGCTATACGTTCGTGGCAACAAGAAAGACTACGACCAATGGGAAGAGCTGGGAAATCCAGGCTGGAATTTTACGAATGTGTTACCTTACTTCAAGAAGTCGGAAGACATGAAGATAAAACAGTACAAGAATTCTCCTTATCATCACACCGGCGGATACTTAACTGTCGAGTATTTCAAATTCCGATCTCCTGTACTCGATTATCTGATACAGGCTGGTAAAGATATAGGATACAATGTCGTGGATGTCAATGGAGCCACTCAAACCGGATTCACTTATTCCCACGGTACCTTGAGAGACGGTTTGCGATGCAGCACTGCGAAAGCTTTCCTTCGGTCCGCTTCGAAAAGAGAAAATCTGCATGTGAGCGTACGTTCGCGTGCGGAGAAGATACTGATAGGTAAGTGCAGATAATTAATTTTGGAATTCTTTAAATAACTTTCAAAATACTAATTTTCTGATTCGTGTTTACTGGAAATTAATTTTAATTTTGTTGTGCTGTGCCTACCTTTGATCCTCTTTGTTTATAATCTTTTCTATTTATATAATATTTTAAAATATCAATTTTAATTCAGATTTAATTAAAATGAAAGCGTGGTGGAATTCTTTTATTTAGAACTAAGAATACTAATTTTTAGGGCTGTGCGAGATTCCCGAAAATATACGGGATCCCGCGGAGATTCGGGATTCCCGACAATATACAGGATTCCCGAGAATTTTCGGGATTCCCGACAATGTGCGGGATATAGAATAATATTTGGGATTCCCGAAAGTATCGTTAATCGCAATTACTTTCTACAATATTACTAACATAAACATTCCCGACTAATAAGATATGTAGTCTTCAAGAACACAATGGCTTTCAGATTCTTGTAATTATTGGAAGTATGGAGAATCTTTAAAATGTCGGGAATCACAGATATTTTCGGGAATTCCGATACTTTCGGGATTCCGAAAGACTCGGGATTCCGTCCCGATCCAGCGAGAAATTCCCGTCCCGACCGGGATCTCGCACACCCCTACTAATTTTATTTTTACCGAAAATATCCAGCAGAAAATGTAACTGTAGATCATTTTTACAGACTCCGATTCAAAAACGGCATACGGTGTCCAATTTCTATTTGGCGCAGTGCGCCGTACGGTCAAAGCAAAACGCGAGGTCATTTTATCCGCTGGTTCTATACAATCGCCACAATTGTTGATGTTATCTGGTGTCGGTCCAAAAGATCATCTAAATGAGATAGGGGTGGATACTGTTCACGATGCACCCGGCGTTGGTGAAAATCTTCAGGATCACGTTGCGATTGGTGGTATGACTTACTTAATAAACCCGCCAGAGGATTATCCGGACAAAGAACATTTCACTTTCATATCGCCGAAGGAACTAACCGAGCAAACTGCTGAGGAATTCGCTATGAATCACACAGGACCACTGTACGGGGTGCCTTTTAGTGGGGGTATGGCGTTTATTAATACCAAGTAAGTACCTTGTTGCAGTAATGAAGACATGTTTCGATGAAGGGTGTATCTGGATAATGGGGTCCGCAAAACAAATTGATTTCATACCATTCGATAGGGCCACCAAAGAAAAACTTCTGCGGCAAGTTCAAGTCTCTAACCAAACCCGATCACAAGGGCACGGTTCAACGAATTATGTGCTCTGCTTCTTACGTTTTGCTTAACAAAACATTACGAAAAAATTTATGGACATTATATGTAATATTCTACACGACTGTTAATTTTTTCTGCATTTTTGACTGCAAAATCGATTTTTTTAAAATTCCGTCATCTTAAAATTGCTGATTTTATATTGAAGTTATCAGATGACCACGTGTACAGTGAGGAGCAAAACTGATCACACATACTTTAAACCAGAATATTTTTTATGAACACACCATACCACTTCAATTTCTCTGTAAGGCTAGAAGAATTATTTGCGATCGAACACTGAATAATATTAGCAGTTGGAGTCATATTTTTATACGTGGATGTTTCTCAACTTTCACTTAAATACGACAAGCCAAAAATTGAGGAAATACAGTTAGGAGCAAAACTGATCACACACATTTTAAATTAGAATAACTTTTTTATGAATGGACCAAACGACTTCAATTTCTCTGTAAGGCTAGAAGAATTAGTTTACTAAATGACGTCTAAAAAATTTGTTGTTAAAATGCATTTGGTCGGAATTGTGAAAAACAATAGTAATTTTTTTAGCTGGGCCAACAACGAAAATTTAGAAGATGCGTTTGGTCAACTTGTATAAATTATCTACGCTACGAAAATTTCATTGAAATTATAAACGATCAAAAGTGGTAAAAAGGCCGAACATCTTGAAAAATTGCAATTTTTACCACTTTTGATCATTTATCACTCGTAAACCAATTAACCAATTTCAATGAAATTTTCGCAGTGTATATAATTTATACAATTTGACCAAACACATCTTTTAAATTATAGGCCCAGCTAAAAAAAGTCGTAAAAATCAATTTTTACTATTGTTTTTCAGAATTCCGGCCAAATTTTCTCAACATACTTTTTAGACGTCATTTACTAAACTAATTCTTCTAGCCTTACAGAGAAATTGAAATCGTTTGGTACATTCATAAAAAAGTTATTCTGATTTAAAGTGTGTGTGTGGTCAGTTTCGCTTCTAACTGTATATTGTTATGGTAGTTGTCTTATTACTATTATATTATCAACGGGTATTTCTGTCGAATTTTTCAGACCAGGCTAACATGTTTCAAAAACATTTTAATCTTATAAAACCTCGTTTTATATAAACTCCGTAAAGGAGGCATTGTTGAAAGCGATAGAGTAAAATATATCATTAATATAATAAAGGGTAGAGCTTGTTCTTAAGGCCCATTTTTTCGACCCAAAATCT
Source organism: Lasioglossum baleicum (assembly GCF_051020765.1). Lineage (NCBI taxonomy): Eukaryota > Metazoa > Arthropoda > Insecta > Hymenoptera > Halictidae > Lasioglossum > Lasioglossum baleicum. Next base: position 4,234,258 of record NC_134946.1, on the reverse strand, counting down.
AGTAAGATTCTAGTTATTTGCTATCTTACTAGATTTTGGGTCGAAAAAATGGGTCCGGTACTTAACTTTGTTTGACCTTATACGAGCATATTTTGAGCTGGGTGAGGGCTCATTCTAAAGAGGAAGGTTAGATGCAGTGCGCTCCAGTCATCTCATAAGTAAAAAAAGTCTTTTAGAGACAGAAAAATGCATTGAAATCTGCGGGTTTTTCTCTAGATTTTTTCTCTATTTTGGGCCCTCATATTATTAGATATAAACATAATCTCGTTAAAATCATGACCAGAGCGTGGTTTGATGAACTCTTTAGAATGAGCCCTCACCCAGCTCAAAATATGCTCGTATAAGGTCAAACAACGACATGGCGCAGACCCATGTTACGACCCATTTTTCTAGTAAGATTCTAGTTCCTTTCTAGTTACAAATCGAGCCTATACTACCCCCTTAATACGGAAAATAAATGATGTTTCAGGTATGCCAACAAGACAGATGATTATCCTGATGTACAGTTATTCCTCGCAAGTGTAACAGACGCTTCCGACGGAGGTATTTCCGGAAAGAAGGCTAACGGCATATCCGATGATTTCTACACGAAAATGTACGAGAACATCCTGTACAGAAGTTCATACAGCGCCACTCCGCTTTTGTTGAGGCCTCGTAGCAGAGGGTACATTAAGTTGCGCTCGAAAAACTTGGACGAGCATCCGAAGATCGTTCCGAATTACTTTCATGATCCACATGATCTTGACGTTTTGGTCAGTAATCTTCATTTATTGTATTGTTTTGTACTTAGAAGCCTGCCAGTTGACTTTCTGAATATTTTGGAGGACGAACTTTTGATTGAGCGGTTCCAGTTCATTAGTATATTAAGAAAAATGATTTCTTGATCATTATAGGCAGAAGGTGCGGACTTCATATATAAGCTCAGCCAGACCCGAACTTTAAAACGCCTAAATGCTAAAGCGAATCCGAATCTAATCCCAGAATGCTCCTCTTTCGGATTTCCATCAATCGATTACTGGAAATGCTTCGCAAGATTCTACACAATGACGATCTATCATCCGTGTGGGACTTGCAAGATGGGTCCAGCGTCCGACAAGATGGCTGTCGTGGACGCCAGACTCAGAGTACACGGGATTAAGAGACTGCGAGTGATAGATGCGTCGATTATGCCGAATATCGTGTCTGGAAATACAAATGCCCCAACTATTATGATCGCTGAAAAGGCTGCAGACATGATCAAAGAAGATTGGTTTGGTGAATCAAAACGTAAAGATCGTTTCAGTCCATCTATTCAGAAATGGTTGAAGCAATAAACTATTGGGCGTTAGGTGGAAAATGTAAATGTTCTACATAGTATGTTTGTTGTGATAGTAGCTTGTTAGTAGTACTAGTATGCTTGTTTTAACATTCCGACTTGTTGTTTATTATAATTGTCCAAAACATTGAAAGTAAAATAAATTCTTCTTTAAGGACAACTTTCATTTATGATCGTTCGACACTATTTACAGATGATTTTCGTTATATATAATTTATTGTAATGTTAGAAAAATCGCCAGGTGACACATAAGTGGCATTTTTAATATATTTTCTCTAAAAATTATACACACTTTCGTATTTTAAGTGCGCGCCGTGTGCAGCCAAGCTCGAGCGCAGGCAATAAAATTTGTGATTGCTAGAACTCACTTCGGTCGCCAAGGGAAGAGCCCACGCAATCTATGCGTTTCCTGGGAAGGACTTTCCCTCCACGTCCTTGATACGCATCGCGATTTTCTTTGCTGCTTATTTTTCGGACGATTTTAGCTCGAAAATAAATGGAGTCACATAGTCTGAACAGGGTACCGACTTGTATCGAATTTGTCAATGCCATGTTCTGTTTCTAAGCGAACATTTTCTTGCCTGTTAAAAAAGTACTTTATAATACAGACATTTATCTGTATCTATTGGGTTGGCAAATAAGTTTGTTCGGTTTTGTAGAGTGGAATAAATCACAAAAACCGAACGCGAACTTATTTGCCAAGCCGTTTTTCGTTTTAAATCTTACTAGTATTTGCGTAGCTGTTAAAAATTCACAATCACAAATTTTCAGGATTATCTGTACGTGGTTAGGAATCTGTACAGGGCTAGGAAAAATTATTTTATACTTTTTAGTCCATTTCAAGAAAACGTGGTATTTTTAAAAAATTTATTTTTATTTTCTCTTTCAATCGCCATCCTACATTCGACACAAAGAATGTCTCTACTAAAACTCTTCCTCGACATACCCGACCATACGACAGTTACAGAGCTATTCTTGCACGTCCTTTGTCGTGAGCTATTAATCAAAATTTGCGTTAGAGTTAATACAGCAAATAAATCTTGCTTCAGATACGCAAACAAGATAAGGGATAATCCTGATATACAGGTCTTACTGTCAACCATAACCGAACATACAGATGGCCATTTTCTCGTAAAGAGGGACTTGATCGTGAAGGATCATTTCTACGAGATTATGGTCGAGAATCGCCTGACCAAGAGTAACGTACCTCAACAATCCGCTTTTGCCTACACCTTGAACAGGCGAAATATGGAACCGAATAAATGTAGATAAATTAAATAAATGTAGCCCAATGGCTTAAAAAAATTCTTTTTTATTTCTATAATAGCACAATAGTGTGGAGAATGTATATGAGTGAAAAATCTAAACAAATTTTGTTTGTAGAAGCTGCAAATAAATCAAACTTCTTTCGTTTATGGTTATTATCACAATGTTAATATTTTGAAAAATGTTCCCTTCATCTCATTTTGTCTTGACACATTCTAACAACGTGATTGCATTACTCTTGTCAGAATTTCTACAGACTAACGTGTTGCGCAAAACTGCAACCGTATCATCGATTTCATCGTTCCGATTTTGTTCTTGCGCATCCACCGCCGACATGAAAATTCGAACAAAGAAAAATTTTGGAATTTGCGGTCGAATATGTCGAAAATTTTTTAATACGATTTCTTCTGGATTTAAATATAACTTAACTTTTAATATAAATCGTAATTGTGCTTTTCTTTCTTGAATAAAATTTGTGAGGTATACAATAAAGCATGTTACAAAATATTTTTTTAAATTTTGATTTGAAGCTGATCAAAAATAATATTTTCAATTCCAAGGCAAATTCTTGAAATACGTAAAGTGAGGGGAATACAGTTACCCCCTCTTTCTGCCATTACCGGGATAAAGTACAAATATAGTGGAGCGATGAAAAATCAAACCAAAATCAAGCCAATTTAATTAAATGCGACTGTTTATAGTGGAGCGGTGACGAGAGAATAGCGGTGTACTTACATAGAAACAGAGTTGGGCAAACGCTAGTCACAATTATGATTATTGACTAATAACTTCATAAGCTCTACAAAAGTGACTAATAATTAATGACTAAGTAAATACTTGAGCGTGACTATGAGTAATGACTACATAAGTATTTGAGTGTGACGATTAATGAATAATGACTAAATTTTTATTAAGGATGAATATTGACTACTGATTATAATGGCATAACTAATGACTAAATATGCAATCAGAATTTCACTATGACTGACTAAAAATGGTTATAAGTTAAAATAAGACATAATAATAACAAAAAAATAGCCTATTAGTTTATAAACATATAAAATACAGATTATGACACGTTTGGTCACTGCTAATTCCGATATAGGTTAAGTATACATATTAAGGTATGTTAATCGCACAATAGTGACTGATGACTAAAGATTGATGACTGATCATTTAAACTAACTAATGATTAATCATAACTAATAAGCAATAACTAACGATTACATAGAATTGTGACTAACTAGTGCCATCTAGTTATGACTAACTAATCAAAAAGTTGTAACTGACTTTTTTTTAAGTTTTGAATGACAATCAATCAGACTATTAGTCATTTTTAAATATTAATTATATTAGTTATAAGGTATAAAACAAAAATCACCGCACTGCTCTCCTCTACGCTACGCTCACCTTACCGCTGCAATATACATATTCTTGTACAGTAAATCCTCCATAATCGCAAAAACCTCGGGGAGGTTAATTTGCAAATATTTTTTTGAGCTTCAAAGGCCGAGCCGACCGTCGAGAAGGACAGCGCGTGTAAAGAGAGACCGCGCGCAGCCGACTCTCCGCGTCTCTGTCTTTCCCATACGCTGTCTTTCCATGTTTCATCACATCTGCGGAATGGCCGCCGTACTCACCGAATCTCAACCCGATGGACTACAGCGTGTGGTCGATTTTGGAGGCCAGGGCCTGTGCTCGGCCCCATAAAAATTTGGAGTCATTGAAAAAATCTCTGTACCAGGAGTGGGACCGAATGACGCCAGAAGAGCTGCGGCCCATAGCCGAAAATGTCAAGACACGTTTGAGCCTCTGTATCGGCGCAAAGAGTGGCCATTTCGAAACTTCTTAAATATATGAATACTAAACGTCCATGTTATGGTTCTTATTATTTGGATTTTCAAAATTCGTCAATTTGACAGAATTATAATAAGAAACGATTAACTCCGTTATTTCTTGTCACCCTGTAGTATTACGCATTATACATACACGGTAAGTACCTTGGATAACGTCGAAAACAATGTAACGATATAACGTTCCTAGAATATTGTAATACACTCCCGGACAAAAAGGTAGCACATCGTCTATTTTTTTTCTCATTTGGTAGAATAAACCGAAGAAAATTAGTATTGTAATATGTCAACATATTCTGACGTGCCTCTACAGGGTGTCTCAAAATTAGGTCCGGAGCCGAAAATGGGAGGTTCCTGAGATCATTTCAAGCGACATTTTCCTTTGAAAAAATGTCGTCCGCGGCTTTGTTAACGAGTTATTAACGAAAAACACGGACCAATCAGAGCGCGAGCTAGACGCGTGCAGCCCGGCGCGCCGGCAGCCGAGTGTCGGTGGCACGCCGCGATGTCGTAACGAACAAAAGTTTCTCGATGATGTGAATCCTCGCCAATTTCGACAAGCTTTGGATATGTTGTCAATACCATGGTTCTGAACAACATTTCCCTTTACAGTTTCTGTCGATCGGCTTTAGTTTACGACATTATTGTAAAAATTTGTAATTGTAAATCGATCGATGTACTATTTCCTATCCGATTTCGATAATATTTGGATATGTTGTCAAGACCATGATTCTGAACAACATTTCCCTTTACAGTTTCTGTCGATCGGCTTTAGTTTACGACATTATTGTAAAAATTTGTAATCGTAAATCGATCGATGTACTATTTCCTATCCGATTTCGATAATCTTTGGATATGTTGTCAAGACCATGATTCTGAACAACATTTCCCTTGACGGTTTTTGTCGGTCGCCTTTAGTTTACGATATTATTGTAAAAATTTGTAATTGTAAATCGATCGATGTACATACTATCTCCTCGCCGATGTCGATGAGCTTCATTTCAAAGGAAAAAGATATTTAAAACATCGAATTTATAACATATTTCAAAGTCATCGAAATCGGTGAGGACCCACATCATCGGCAACTTTACCCGAACGATAGAAGAAGCACAAACTTATTGAATTAAAAACTCACTTATTCAGCCGTAAATCCATTTGACTACCACATACAACCACCACACTTTTACATAATCTTCGAATCGGTGTTTTCGAGAATCATATGATTCTCGAAAAATCAATGCCATATGATTCTCGAAAAATCAATATCTCCTTGGGAACGATTTCATTTGTTTTAAACGACGCCTTCATCGAATACATTGTATGCTGGAAGAGCACAGTTTCGCGCGGCATCGCGAAGAGCATCGAACTCTTTCCGCGTCGGAGTAAGTAATTTCGTTCGATATCGATACGAGTTATAAAAGTGTGCTACGAGTTCAACAATTATGTAAAAGTGTGATGGTTATATGTGGTAGTCAAATGGATTTACGGCTGAATAAGTGAGTTTTTAATTCAATAAGTTTGTGCTTCTTCTATCGTTCGGGTAGAGTTGCCGATGATGTGGGTCCTCACCGATTTCGATGACTTTGAAATATGTTATAAATTCGATGTTTTAAATATCTTTTTCCTTTGAAATAAAGCTCATCGAAATCGGCGAGGAGATAGTATGTACATCGATCGATTTACAATTACAAATTTTTACAATAATATCGTAAACTAAAGCCGACCGACGAAAACCGTCAAGGGAAATGTTGTTCAGAATCATGGTCTTGACTACATATCCAAAGCTTATCGAAATCGGACAGGAAATAGTACATCGATCGATTTACGATTACAAATTTTTGCAATAATATCGTAAACTAAAGCCGATCGTCAGAAACTGTAAAGGGAAATGTTGTTCAGAATCATGGTATTGACAACATATCCAAAGATTATCGAAATCGGATAGGAAATAGTACATCGATCGATTTACAATTACAAATTTTTACAATAATATCGTAAACTAAAGCCGATCGACAGAAACTGTAAAGGGAAATGTTGTTCAGAATCATGGTATTGACAACATATCCAAAGCTTATCGAAATTGGCGAGGATTCACATCATCGAGAAACTTTTGTTCGTTACGACATCGCGGCGTGCCACCGACACTCGGCTGCCGGCGCGCCGGGCTGCACGCGTCTAGCTCGCGCTCTGATTGGTCCGTGTTTTTCGTTAATAACTCGTTAACGAAGCCGCGGACGACATTTTTTCAAAGGAAAATGTCGCTTGAAATGATCCCAGGAACCTCCCATTTTCGGCTCCGGACCTAATTTTGAGACACCCTGTATATGTAATGTACTGAATATCATCGACAATATTTACTTCAACAGAACTCTAGAAATGAAAACGTAAATATTGTGGTTCGCAAGTGGGACAAAATGATAGCACGTGTAGTAAATCCACGCTTTCCAGTTACACCGAAGCTCGCGAATTGCGAACAACAACCTCGGAACATAGTTAATAAAGTCCGTGATATTACCTCGTGTTGTATATTTGTTTAAAAAAGGCGCAATATTATGAAAAATGGGTCGCGGAAAGAGATCGAACGCGTGTGAGATTCACACTATAATAAAATTGGAAGAAGAACAATATTCAGTGACAAAAATAGCAAAAATTATGAATAGAAGTCGAAAAGTAATAATGAATTTCTTGAAAAATCCGGAAAACTATGGTAAAAAGAAGAGTTCTGGACGTCCGCAAAGTCTAAGCGCCCGGGAACGTCGTGCAATACTAAGAGCAGCATCGAATTCTAAGATGACTGCAAGGCAAATTGCACGGTGTTCGTGTGGACACCAATATAAGGAATGGGAGACGTGTTTTACAAAAATGCAAATACATACAACGAAGAAAATTGAAGAAAAAGCCTTGGTTAACTGTGCGACATAAGAACAATCGGTTACACTTTGCGGAAAAAAATATTCATATGCGAAAGAAATGGCGAAGAATAATATTTACGGATGAAAAGAGGTTTAACTTAGATGGACCTGATGGTCTGAGTTACTATTTTCACGATATGCGTAAAGAGGAACAGTTTTTGAGTCGTCGACAAATGGGAGGTGGTAGTGTGATGATTTGGTGCGGTATCGGGTACTATGGTAAAATGGAAATCAAATTTATAACAGGAAAAATGAATAGCAAAATGTATTTGGAAATGATTAAGGAACAAATAAACACGTACGCGACCAGAATTGCTGGAGAGAAGTATACTTTTCAGCAGGATAATGCCGCAGTACACACAGCAAAAGTAGTAAAAGAGTACTTTTTTCGAGAAAAAATTCGCGTTTTAGATTGGCCAGCAAGATCACCCGACCTCAACATTGTTGAAAATTGTTGGGGAAATCTTGCCCGAGCTGTATATAGAAATGGCAGACAATTTGGAGATATTGCCGAATTAAAAAAATGTATTCAAGATGAGTGGGAGCAATTAGAGCAAAAAACCATTAAAAAACTCTATGAATCTTTGCCAAAGAGAATGATGGCTGTTGTTAAATGTAAAGGAGGGGCCACAAAATATTAAGCATTAATTATCATTCGTTGATTTACTGTTATACATAATTTTCAGTTAAATGTGCTATCATTTTGTCACACCATATTTCCTTAAAAATTCTTTTTTTTTCAATAAAATTGTATACACTGGCGAAATTCAATTCAATTTCATTTGTGTCTGTTTATATCGATATTTTGCAAGAATGCGTAAAAATAAAACCTTGGTTGTAATGTTAAATAAATAACTATTACGTTAATTTTAAAATGTGCTATCTTTTTGTCCGGGAGTGTACGTCATTACATGCATACGCATTTGTTAAAATATGAAACGATAAGGAGATCATTGTATATGGTAAAGACGAAAATTTGCAATGCTTATAAAGTAATTACGGTTCCCAACAGGTGACCTTTACGGATTGTAGGTATTTTATTATTATTATAGATATTCTACGAAATATACGAATAATATTAATACTGTATATGCCTTGGACTAACCTCAAACAGTCTCTTTCAGGGTAGTTCTAAATTTCGTTTTCCTCAAGTTACGGGAATCCCCTTATCTCTATTGTTTCAAGGAACCCAACACACTTTCCGGAACGAAATCGGAAAGAGGAAACAGTGTCGTATTTAAATGAAAGTAAACTGCGTTTCTGCAGGCAGCGTTGCATACAATTACGATAATATTGTAGAACGAACTGTCATTTGTTCTCGGATTTTTCGGTTTGCGATACCTTTCGCGCAATACGATTTTGTAGGTAACATCAATTTTCTTTGATAGGGTTCCGTACTGCGATAAGGAGACTCCGGATTTTATGCATTCATGGCTGAAATGAGCAAGTGCTGGTTAAAACAGCGAAAATATTAAAAGACTTTAAGAGTATTCATATATTACATTCACCACATCAAACTTACTAATGAAGAATTACATATAAATTTGTATTTAGCTCTCCTGCGTATTGCAATTGTTGCACAAACTTTTTATTTTGCATAAACATCCGGAGTCTAGCGACAAGAATTATGTACATAGTTCTAAGCAGAATCGCCAGGTCGACGGAATTGACTCGAGTAGAGGGGGGAAAAGTTACTCTCTGCCAGTAGCGGATTAGTTACGTGTCCGGGCCACGGCGCGGCGGAAGCGTGGGGAATAGCGTCGTAGAAGGGGAAGGCAGAGTGGGGACACTGGTTCTAACTTCGATAGAAATACTGGATGGAATTTCTTGAATAAAATGACGTAGCCTAATAATTAGATTACTTTTTATACGACAAATAATTTATGAGTAAAAGCTGGTGGCACGTCAACGTTACGTAACAATCGTGGTTACAAATATAATGTAAACAGACATATTTTGCGAATTGGAGATAAAGCGAATTTGTTATTTAGTAATTTAGAAAAATTTACACACAAGGAAAATTCATTTTCTAATAGTGTTTTATACCGCGAAGTGCCGTTCCGATAATATGCATGTTTCAATCGAAATTCATAGTTCTACTTGCAATTGAAGAAAATGTTTCTTTTTTTCTTAAATTTACATGTCTCCTATAAGTATACCGTTTTTTATAACTCCTTCTCCGAGATGTGAAACTTAATCACCATTTTCTACCTGCCAATTTCATAACAATTTAGCGTTGTTGTATCCAGAATCTAGGAGACTGCGACGATAAAAAAAGCAACTCGGCTAGTGCGATGAGTCACCTCAAGAATCATTACACCACAGCCTCACAAGTCAACGTACTGTGTCTAACGTAAACATCGCGATCAGAGTTCTGCAGAATTACAATTGAATTACTCCAGGAATTATAATTACAAGGTAATTGTAATCAAATTACAATGTAATTCGTAATTGCAATTAGAGTACAATTACAAAATACTTTTTAATTAAATTACATTAATTACGAATTACGATGTAATTAAATTTCGAGAGCTGTATTTCAATTATATTTCTTTGCAATTATATTGTATTTTAATTACATATCTGATTAAAATACTTAGTAATTGAATTAATTGAAAGGTTTGGATTATGTAATTCAATTACGATATAATTGTATTACTATATAATTGAAATACAATGTAATTCACTTGCGTGATTGAATTACAATGTACGTTAATTAGCACATCTCTCTGATTGAGATACATAATATATTCATTATACATCATCGCCGCCATGAATTGACTTTGATCGTGAAGTATACATGATGTACATATATGTAGATTACGTTAGCCATGATCTTACATGCGACATCACCGCTTAATGAATAAATTATATTTATATTTTATTATATATAATCATTCATATTTGAACAACGAGAGGAGATTCGAAAATTCTATCAACGCCATCTGTCAATCAGATGCGACTGTGTAAGCTAGAATTCTGTAACTGTCACTGTTGAGGCACGAGATGTCGGATTGAATAATTTGTTTTCTTTTTCATTTTTCTTTAATTTCTTGAATTTCAACACTAAACCTACCAAGCTCAAAACATATAAAAGTGAAACACCTTATGAAATTGAGAAGATTGAATTTACTTAAACTGTGTACGGTTTTCATTATACATACTGTGTGCTTAAGTAAACAAGTCAATTCAGTAATTTCCTATGAAAGCGTTTTCACAGTTTCAATAACTATGGATCAGAAAACCGGTCAATTTGACCGTGGTAGGTTTAGTGTTAAGAGAATACATTATAAATATAATTAGCTCAATATTACATACAATTTGTGTCTTATTTAAAAATGTATTTCTCAATAGTTTGCACTGTTTTAATCGATTCAATTATTGATTTTTAGCTATTTTTTATTTTATTTATTTTGATCATTCATTTAACAATTTGTTTTCCAACAACACCACATAATACTTTTTTATATTTTAATAATTCATTTACCAATTTATTTTGCAACAACCCCAGCGAATAATTTGTACGTTGATAACTCATAAAAAATTTATTTTTTTTCAGCAAAACTGATTAATAGTTTGTATTTTAATGGTTCATTATACAGTATTTTTGATAATAGGTGGGCATAATAACGTGCGACGGAATAAATTGGTGTTTTTCGTTAAAATGAAATGAATATATTATACCGTGACTCAGAATTCCTTGGAAAACAAAGAGCGAGGACTGTGTTAACTGGCCGATTACCAAATGTTTGACATTGTTGAATATATGCATAACAGATTGGTATCACGATCCCCTAATGCCACGGGACTTTCTTCCACCACGCAATCGCCTCGGTGCTCAGCCACATACATATATCTGAAATGTGAACTGCCGATATGCTTCACTTCCCCGGTTAAACTAGCACACGTTGTTGCTCGGGTAGCCAAAGTGGTTGGTGTCTAAGACTGAGAGTGGGACTAGTGTTGTAATTATATAACAACGGTGGATTGTTACAGTGTCAGGTAAACCACAGGGAAGTGCATTACATTTGGTGACGGATCATTCTTTTTCGCAGCCGATGCGACTAGACAATATTTTACAATTAAACCACATGGTGAACATACCAGCTAAACTCGCGTAGCCTTGAAGGATAGACTTGAAAGTATTTTCGTGAATTGCTGCAGAATTTTTTTCAAGATTCTTAGTAAACAAATTGCCCCGGTGCATCAAAATTCCATCGCACGATCGTCTCAGTAATATTTAAGTGTTGGACCACGTGGTAGTCATTAGACCAGTTGAGCTCGGTAACCTTGAAAGGTATACTTGAAAGTATTTTCCTGAATTTCTGCAGAATTTTTTAAAGAACCTCAGTAAACAAATTGTGCCGGTGCATCAAAATTCCATCACACGACCGTTTCAGCAATATTTAAATGTTAGGCCACGTGGTAGAAATTAGTTGAACTTGGTAGCCTTGAAGGATACACATAGAATGCCCAATAAAAAATAGTTCATCACCACCACATGGTGAAAATTGAAACGTTTTAACATGACATCCTTATGGGTCACACTATTTTGAAAATTTTTGGAAATTTTTTAAGGCTTGTCTACAAGGGAAAATTTCTTAAATGAATACTTTGTCTAGTTTTTAAGTCTTCGAGGAATATTTTGTTTAATATTGAATCATATGGTAAATAGTCTAAAATGAAGAATTTCAACCAAGACTTATTCTGTTGAAACTATAATATAGTACGTAATTTTATGCGCGATGAACATTTAAATATTTTCATCTAGCATAATTACATAAGACCTCCAGTTAGGAACTATCTAATTGTATATCGCGAAACGAACTCTGTTGCAGATTCATTTTGCAATCGGGAACCTATCGTTTACCTTGCACGCTGCATTATGTTGCAGCCGCGAGATACCTTTGATTCATACAACATTTATGCAACATTCATCTACGAATTCGATTTTTGTTATTGTGATTTGTTATTTGTGATTCTATCATTATTTTGAAATTTCTGAATTTTTCACTATTAGTTCGGAATATTTTAGAATTTTGCACATCGATACAAAATTAAGATATGTTCTTACAAAACATGAACATTTTTTTAAAGGAAACGTGTATATGTTGTTTGAAATATCGATCGCAAGATAATGAAATGTATAATATTCAAATGTTCTCGGCGCAACGGTTCGATCAGTTAATAGGAAAAAAGCAAAATTTGCACGTTAGTTAGGAACTTTCAACGTTTCGATCTTCATTCAGATCATTTTCAAGAAAGTAGAAAAAACTGCGTCTGAAAAATATATTTTCACAATGTAAAACGTGTATATTCATAAAAACTATTGATATTTTTATTCTGATATGAGATTGTGTTTCTCTTGCAAAAGATTTTTTGGATGCTAAACAAAATTCACACGCTCCGATTTTTATAAAGTTATTCATGTAAGTCGAAATTAGTCTATCCATAGTTACTTTAGTACAGGCATTAGTTCAATTGTATGTATTAGATGGACATAGTTAATTTATAAAGATAATTGAACTTCCTGGTAAGTTAATATGCCAGAGCGACTTTCAATAATTATTTAATGGAATACGAAGAATAGGCGATACAACAGTGCTTATATAAGTTAAATGTAAAGTAAAAGTACGAGAAGTAATACATATACATAGTGATTGCTCGTGCAGCTCTTTGTGCATTGTAATCGACACAAAACGATGACGAAATAATTGATCGTTTTTTTGTGCAGTTCTGTTTAATTAATCTTGTGTTCATGTCTCATTAAAACTTTGTAAATATTTTCATATCAAAGCCATATGCAATGCATTTTATATAAAAATACATTTTCCATGTTATTATTAGTGTTTAGCATACACCTGTAACAATAAAAGTTTTAATATAACAGCAACATTAGCTGCTTCTGAAACTTTTTTTACTGCTGGGAATGTGCCTAGTTAGTTAAGAAATAAAAACAATCGTTATCAGATAATGTAAATGTGTTATTTGATCATGTAAATATGTTATTCGATAATGTAAATATGTTATTTGATAATGTAAATATGAGGATGTATTTTGATGCACGTGTGCTGGAATTGAAAAAAATAGCACACGTGTAAAACTAACTTAAAGTTACACCTATTGACATTAGTGACCTTGCGTGACCTTGATTATCATTGTGTCGTATACGAATGAATTCGTACTGGCAGACGCCTTCATACGATGTCAAAAAAGAAAGACATAGGATTCCATGTTTGAAAAATTGAAGGCATCTTCACTTTAAAAAAATAATGCAGATACAAAAATGTATAAACATCATTATATTGTTAGCAAAAGACAATATAACTTCCTCCCCTTTCATTTGTTCCAATGTTTACTTTAAAAAGATGCATAGGACTTCGTTTCGATGATGCAGATAAAAAAACTTGGAGACCATTGCATTGCTTGCAAGAAATAGAATAATTTGTTTGTAATGTCCATTTAAAAAAAAAGCAAGGGTTCCATCTAAAAAATTCAACGTCACCTTTGTTTCTTTCAAATCACGTAGCCATTATGTACATTGTTTGCAGAAAACAGTGAAACTTTTTCCTCTTTCATTTCTTCTAACGTTTGCTATTTGCAAGAAAAACGCTAGTGCTGACATGGACACGCTGTATGTGAACCCTTCGAGTGCTGTGCCGGAGTCATTTTTCACCGGGAACATGCAAATTGTCATATAGGTACTCAATTTGTGACAATTAAACTAACTGAATAATAGCTGTTTGTTTTTGTCATTGCGGATATCGGAAAGACTGATGTGTCTACACGAGATATATCACCAGAAGTAAATTTTAAAAAATTATTAATTAGAGCTGTGAACAGTTCTGAGCAATGCCAATTAAATAGCTATAAAAATCGTCCGGTGTATAAGGGTTAATTAGTATAATCAAATTGAAGAATTGTTTTCACGTGACTAGAAGTTTGATGGGACCGAGCTAACGCGTATTTTCTATCGCAGAAACCGTAGCCCGGTCAATTAAGGACCCACTTTCGAGGCTGGCGCGAGTGAAACCGTGAACACCTCGCTGCAATTCACCGATTCGCGTTCCCCGTTCGCGAACTCGCCTCGTCCTGGAGCGTTGCATCTTTTTCGGCTTTCTGCTCGGCGTCGTCGTCACTTTTCGCTGGTCGGCCCGGCCGAGGAGTCGAACGCGCGACCGCGTATGTCTGTGCCTGCTGGCTTGTTCTCGTTTAGAACGGGCTTTCGCCCCCCTATCCGAATCTCTCGTAATCTCTCGCGTCTTCATCCCTGTGTCAATCAATGAATCAGTAATCAATCCGTTCGTTATTGATGTCTCGTTGCGGGCCAGTTTCGCGCGTGAAATTTCGAAAACGCTTCGCAATATTATGTGATCTGTGCCGAAGGGGTGAGTGAGCCAGGAAATGATCGAGGAAAGGATTCAGGAAGAGACATGGTGAATTATATGGACGTTGCTCTGCTCGGTGAGTGCATCTGTCGATCATTCTTCTGATGCATGTTTTAGACTTGTTCTGGAGGAACATGTGGACGCCAGCTTTAGCTTTATCACTCGTGGTCGCTATCTACTGACAGGATATCATTCGTTGACATTGCGAACGTGACTTTTTGGACGGATATACAGTTACTCACAAAATTGAGCCAAACAAGCTATATCTTTATTTGTTCGATTGATCAAAATTGAACAAATTTTTGCACATTCCTATCTTGCATTGAAATCCGATTTTTATACTGAGAACAGGTGACTAATACTCCCCATGAAAAGATAAGATTAAATCATCTTTTTAAATCGGATGAAGTAAGAGCTCTTGGTTAAAATGACTGTAGAAAAAGTTATTGAATAATTAGAAAAGGTACAGGTACATATTGAGAGTACAGTAAAATTCGATAGAATAAAATCTTACTAAATTATGTATGTTTACGATAAAATTGGCTCTTAGGACTTTCGAAAAAATTTAATACAAATATGTTCTACACGAATTTCTAAAATTACCTTCGAAGCGTAGAGACAAAAATCCGCAAAAATAAACTGACGTCCTCGACGGGTAAATCTCTCCAGAAACGAAAAATAAATAGCATTACAATGTTGAACTTACATTTCAAATGTACATTTTTTTTACAATTATAACAATTTTTCGAAACAAGTGTCGAAGAATGACAGCTCTAACCTTCACAAATGTAAAAAATAGCGAATTTTGAACTTCAAAATAGATTTTTCTATTTTCGGTATACAAGTCCAACAAAATCTTTTAAAAGCAATAGGCTCCGAGGCTTGGATCATGTATTTCCAGACCAGGATTTATATGCGTCGACCACCCACGTTCTCTTGGTGGTCACGTGTGCCGCACGTGTGACAATAAACAATTTATCCTTTGGCACTCGCGGCCATTTCACATTTTAAATTCGCACATATTTGCAAAAACTACTGTCTAATTTTGTTGAGTAATCTTTCTATAATTTTCTTATAAGCATTACGTTGTGAAACAAATAAATGTGTGCAAATATTTTTCATTGTTTTGGCAGTTCCCGAGAAAAATGATAAATTATCGATTCTGAATGCATTTTGTGCTTTGATTATAACAATTAATAGTTATCTCGTTAAAACGTGCAACGTAGTACACCGCGGACTATCGGAATGTGATTCTGAGAACCACAGAGACGTGCTTAAACAATGAAATGTTATTTTGAATTAAAGTAAAAATGACGTTACAAGCGTGACATTGTTCAGAAATATTTTTCCGAGTGACGCGTTTTGCGACGCTCTATCTTTTGTATATTGAAGACGAAACGTGATTTGATAACTATCAACGTACATTGAAGATTGTCGCGTGACGTAGTTAGGTTGTCTGCATATTTATTCTTCGAAATCAATTCAGATGTAAAATTCTCTTACAATAATATTAGTGATATTAAAATTATCTCGTTAAAAAATGTCCACAGAATACTACTGTATACAGGTTAGAGTGTTATGGTTGCAGCACAAAACATCTGCAAATTTGCAACTTTACAAATTTGCTATTTCGCGTTTTCTCTTTCCGACAGTGTAATAAAAGATTCGAGTGATAATCATTAATCACTCGGCACATCCGTGAGTTCTCGGCGTCAATTTGCATGACGCGTGCTGTGCCCGAGTGGTTCAGTGACTGGGATGACGTCATATCGCTACTCTTTCTCCGGAAGAGAACGACCGGTCTCCGGCCGCGTGCTACGAGATCCTTAATTAGAGTGTCTACCGTCTAGTGTCTAGTGTAGCCGCGGCTTTGAACGCTAATTCGCAGCGGAAGAACTGGATGAATCGCTATTATGAGCTGTCGGAAAAAGTCTTTGCTCTGCGCGGATCTCTAGCTCAGTTGTTTCGGATGAATTCGCTCTCTCCGCACAGGGTGAATGGACACAGGCCTTTCTCGAATAAATGGAAAAATATAATACTTCGATAAAAAAAAAACGAAATTTTAAATTTTTTAATTATTCAAGTCTCAATTATAGGACCGTATAAAGACCCTCCGAGGCCCTAACTATTTGAAACACGCTGTTGCCTTTATACAAAGACGTAGACAAAAAAATTGCATCATCGGTTAAAAAAAATAATCTTTCAACATTTAATAAATTGGATCCGTGATAGCTGTACTAAATTCTCTTAACATACGCTTTTACCGATTCTGTGCAATCTGATGTAATAGTGGTGCAACTTGCGCGGTGAATTATGCGAGACTGGCTAAATAAATAAAAAGCATTGTTACCTAATTTCAATACGACGGAATTTCTATGGCTAATTCTTGTCTATTTTAATTTTACAATTGAATATTAGATTATTTTATCGTTATTATTGTATAAAGGAATTTTATTAGGATTTCGTATATGAGCAATTCCTAGTATTAACTATAGAATGAAATTTTATTTTTCGAAATATTCACCATTCACTCATATTTTATCTCCATTATTCCTTTTTCATAAACATATTCAACGGAAAAAAGTCGATTAGGATTTCCGACAGAACTAAATCGATCACTACGAATAGTCGTACGTTCCCAACGCAATTACGGCAATTCGATCTATCGATTAATCGATCGATCGATATGGCCAAAATCAATGGGGCCTGGTTCTCCCGTTATTTTCAATAATAGTTCCTGCGCGATCTAGACGCCCAAACAACCGAGTACACGTTGCTCTCTCACTTTCCAAATTCCTGTTCCTGCGAGCATTTTATATCTACTACCGAACGACTACGATTCAGTTTTCATTTCTGCCCACAGAGAAACTGCAGTTCGGGTCATTTGGTTCCGTATGCACTTTCACGTCGAAACGATCTCGCGTTGCTTCGAGTGTATTGTACTGTTTCTGTTATCTCCCGTTTAGCTATGACATAAGTCGATACGCTGACCAATAGACGATCGCAGATTATCTTTTCACGGTGCAGTGACCATTAATTATATAATAAATTACTCGACTGTTCGGACAATTCAATCTTCGAATTATTCTAGCTATAATTTTGGAGATCTAATATTGTGTTCATGAGAACAATTTTTCAAAAATAAAATTTTAAGTAGTATTTTACAATATAATGTTGGAACATATGTTAAAGAATTGAAAATTACCGTATCGTTTCTCCTATAAAATCGGTGGCACAGTGAAATGATTAAAAATCTAATATTTTATTCGTGAGAACAATTTTTCAAAAATAAAATTTTAAGTAGTATTTTACAATATAATGTTGGAACATATGTTAAAGAATTGAAAATTACCGTATCGTTTCTCCTACAAAATCGGTAGCACAGTGATATGATTAAAAATCTAATATTTTATTCGTGAGAACAATTTTTCAAAAATAAAATTTTAAGTAGTATTTTACAATATAATGTTGGAACATATGTTAAAGAATTGAAAATTACCGTATCGTTTCTCCTATAAAATCGGTGGCACAGTGAAATGATTAAAAATCTAATATTTTATTCGTGAGAACAATTTTTCAAAAATAACATTGAAAACAGAATTTTATATGAAAATCACTCGAAATAAAATTTGTGGGAATACGTGTGAAAGAGCTGAAAATTGCCGTGCAGTTTTTCCTATAAAATCGTAACACTTGAGAATGTTGGAAATCTAATATTTTAATCATAAGAACAATTTTTCAGAAATAAAATTGAAAATCACTCGAAATAAAATTTGTAGGAACACGTGTTAATTAGTTAAAAATTACCATATATTTCTCCACACGTCGGTAATTTTTACCTAATTTTTGATCCGTCGCCAAAAAAATGCCTAAACAACTCTAGAAATATTAATTATTGAAAAAATGAAGAAAAATCCTTAGCTGGAAAGGATGAGTTCTTCAAATGTATTAATTAATCACCGGTGTGGGTAATGTAATGTACCTAATGCTTATTATTAGACTGCGGATCATTAGGCAAAATAAAAGTTTTCTAAGCCCATTGTGAGAAACCAGACAAATTTTAATAAGTCAAAGACGGTGTAATAATATTCTCGGATTGTGTTAATGTTCTCACCGTTTTCTATTTTACTTATTCATTTTCCTTCCGAATGCATGAAATCCGTAGTCTAGTTATAGTCGGCGTTACGTACACGTGCGAGCACCATTCAATTACTGCAGAGAGGGGGTGGAGTGGACGACAAGTTGGTCTCTTGTTGCTCCAACAAGTAAAACTGCTCGTTTTTGTTTGCAGGTGACACTGGCCCCTAATTGGATAAAATGAGAGTGCATATCATGATCTTAAGTTTGGTGCAATTGGCGTTTGCATTCCAACACCCCTTTACGGTAAATACAGTTGTTCGTTTCTTGTGTTGGTAATGGATACGCGATCATTTGAGTTACAATGTTTAGGGTAATTATCTAGAGAACTATCTATCGAAAAGGAAGCTCTTCACAGATCGTAATTACTAAATGATTATTTATGCAATTTTCAATTTTAAAATTGTGTAAAACAAGTGTAAATAAATTTTTGGGAAGCATTTATGCTATTCATTGTTGATTTTCATCCGAATAGCTAATAGCCTATTTTCGAGGACATCTCAAAAAGTTAATCGCGAGACACAAGGTCACCCCAAGGCAGAGTTGGGCATTATTCGATTAAAATTTTAATCAAGATTGATTGAGT
Organism: Lasioglossum baleicum; assembly: GCF_051020765.1. NCBI lineage: Eukaryota > Metazoa > Arthropoda > Insecta > Hymenoptera > Halictidae > Lasioglossum > Lasioglossum baleicum. The sequence continues at coordinate 4,214,801 of NC_134946.1, read as the reverse complement.
AATGTGTACGATTAAAAAAGGTAATCATTGAAAAATCGACGATTAATTCAATCGATTGATGAAGTTAATTGTCAATCGTTGATTAAAAAAAGAAACCATCGAAAAATCGGAGACTGATTCAATCGATTGATGAAGTTATTCGTCAATCGTCGATTAAAAAAAGATATCATTGAAAAAAAAACATAAAAGCACGTAAACAGAGTTTGTATTATAGACCAAATGACAATACACCTAAACTCAGTTTATATTTTTTTTCAGTATTCATATAGTTTTAATTCCGCATTTCATTTCGAAATTTCAGCAGTTAATCATTAATCAATTATCCGATTGACAATTACAATTGAAAGGAATGTAATCGTTAATCGCAAATAACGACTAAAGTAGAAATTTAACCGTTATTCTCCCAATTAACGATTAATAAGTATGCAATCGTTAACCACAATTAACGACTAAACTAGGAGATTAATTGTTAATTGCGATCAACGTTTGAAGTAGAAATTTATTCGTCAATCGTTGATTAAATTTTTGCCAAACTCTGCCTCTATATTTCGATAAAAATCAAAACCGAAGAAAACTAAACTATTACAATGTACGCTACTTTTCAAACCACGCAACTTTCGTTGCAATCTATTTTTCATATACCAAATAGTTTACAAATGATTTACATGACATTAGCCGAGTCACTGTGTATAATTGCAACCCGGTTTTACAAGTTCGAGAAACACAGAAAATGTATTGAGTAACATACGTCTTACGTAAACCGAAACTTCACCTACACGTAAGCCAAACCTAATCCAGGTACATATCGCCTAATTCGGACCCAAACATAACCTAGACCTCCAAGTTACAGCGAATCACACTGGTTCGGATCTAGCTTGGCGTTTTGTGGCTGGAGAAAAAGGTTGTTCAAATCGGTGCTGATAACATAATTGCGTAAATCGTAAATTAGTGGTCGTTGACGGTAACATGAAGGCTAGGTCTGGGTTAGATAGATTACGCTAATCACATATGTATACAGTAGATGCCTCGTAACTAAACTGCGAATCTTTATGCATTTATGGTATCTGAAAATTTTCACAAATGGGCGGAATATAAAATTTGATAAATTTGGTACGATTTTTATTTACTCCAAATCCAAAAAGGCTACGTCCACTGAAGATAAGATTTTATTTAACCCCTTGCCGTATTTTAACGAGTCAGTCTCGTGATGAAGATTTTAACAAAATCTGACAAATATGAATGTTAGGCGTTTCTTCTTAGGTGAAATCAAATTTAATTCGTTTTTTAATTAATATTGAAGCATTAAAATAAATGTAGCCATACAGAAAATATAAATTTTCTTTTCCCTTCTACGACATTTTTGGGGATAATGACTGGGCGAAGTATCCGTTTACGTCAGTTGTCAGAATTGGATGAAATTTTACCACGTTTTTATTAGCTCGCTTTCTTGTTTGTTTGTCTGTTTGTTCGAAATATGTTCCTCCTTGACTAAAATGATGATTGTCAGAAGGATTTTTGGCGACTCGAAAAAAATTTTTTATTTTCGTATGCGTGGACGGTCCCTCTCCGCCCCCTACCACCTAATCCAATCACTCTAGATTGAAATTAAAATAGTAAAAAAAATTTGTCGGTAAGGTAGGGACTGACATTAAAATGGTAAAAATTTTTTTTGCGATTTGTTAATAATCCTTATGACAATCATCATTTCAGTAAAAAAAGAACCTATTCCCAAAATTTCATCCAATTCTGACAACGGACGTGAATGGAAACACAGCCAAGGACTGTAATCACTGTGGATCACAAATGGTACGGCAAGGGGTTAATTCCACTTACTTGAAATTTGCCTACAAAAATTGAAAATTGTATAAACTTCCGCAATCAACTCGTAACCAAGCTAATATACATTGGGTTAAATGCGTACAGGATATTCCGTTTGAAGCGAACCATGCAATTATCTATTAAACTATGATTATATACGGGATGTCCCAAAAATGTTCGAGATCCTCGAAAGGGGCGGTTCGCGGAGGTGATTTGAAGCGGAATATTCATTAGCAGAAATGTCCGCCTCGGCTTTGTTAAGAAGTTATTAACGAAAAACGCACATCAATAAGAGCGCGGCTCGGCGGCAGGTTTCACTGAGCGCAGCGACGGAGTCGCGCCGCGGTGAAGCAGTGAACAAGAATAGGTGTAAAAATTGATTTAATTAGAACTCACTTATTCAGAGGTAATTCCAGTTGCTGGTTCGAAGTGTGTGTCACTGGGCCATTCGGAGACGAACTGCACAACTGATGGTAGATCACAACCGTGAGCTTCGAATTGACACGTCCTTAGAGATGTTCTCTCTACCACGGTTTAAACGAAACTGATTTTACGCAAGACTTTCCTGAAGAGTTTAGGCGGGGGGGGGGGGGGGGATTATGGATGTCGAGGACGGGGTGGTAAAAAAAAAACGGGAAACGAGAGGGGGCGCTGGAAGACTAGAGTTTAACCACATGTTTAGACTTTCCTGCAGATTGGTATGTAGAGAAAAAAAGGTCTGTGTGTGTGTGTGACCTTTTACCCAGCAAAATGTAGAAATGCCAGGTACGCGTGACGTTTATGACTCTATTGTCCTGTTCTAAAAGAAGGACAGACGATGTTTTGACACATGTGAATGTCATCAATTCTAATCTTACAACGGTCCTCTCTTTTCCTGCTTTTTGTCTGACCCCCTTCTCTTGTTAACTGCTTCACCGAGACACGACACCAATGCTGAGCTCAGTGAAATCTTATTCGTTCATGTTTTTCGTTAATAACTCCTTAATAGAGATGTGGTGGATATTTTGGCAAATGAAAATGACGCTTCAAATGACCTCAGGAACCGTCCCTTTCAAATATAACTTATTGTGTTTTTGAGAGAATATTTTCTGAACCCCTCTGAAGGGGAGTAATTTATACAATTTTAATTTAAACACTGCTGTTATACGTCATAACCCCTGTTGTGATTGCTAATTCTTAATTATCATTTTTAATTTAAAAGATTGCGATAGCAAGTTATCATTATTTTTATTATTTTTAATTTAGAAATGAATTTAAACAATCGTACATAATTTTCATTGGAAACGTCGCTCTCTAAATAAGCTATTTGTTAACTAGTTTGCACCTGGCCAGCTGGACACCAACAACGAGACATCCGGATGTTGTTCATGCCACTTCAAAGACACATTCTACATGGACGCAAAATGTGGCGCGACGACTCCATTTATGAATCTGGTTCAAAAAACAATGACGGCTAGATGCGATGTCTCGAGTCCTTGCAACAGACTTGGGAAGGAGACGGTGCCTCAAGAATGGTATGATTCTGAAAGAAACTTGAATACCTATATCCAATGATGTCAACAGTATTTTTGCGAATTCCGTTTCTAACAACTTCATGAAATTACAGGTTCGACTTCATCATAGTTGGTGCCGGTCAAGCCGGGCCAATAATCGCCAGGAGATTGAGCGACAACCCATGGTGGAAGGTGCTGCTGATCGAAGCGGGCCCGGAAGAACCGACGATGACTGCCATCCCAGGCCTGGCATTTCACGCAGTGAACTCGACTGTAGACTGGAAATTCAAAACCGAACCTACGGAGCCCCATCCGACTGCTTGTTTAGGTAGCCTAGTCATTAAACTGCAAGTTTCTGGGCTTTTAAAAAAATCGACTTTGCAATAAAAAATTCACGATCGTGTATACTATCAGGTAGAATGTTCATAACTACCCTTCTGGTAGAGGTAGAGACTTCAAACATGCCGCAGATGGTTTTCTTTGAGTGCCTAATTTGGTTTGGGGGCACATTTGACCCCTATACTCGGCTATACCCTTTTTCTCGCCAGCTTGATTGTTTACTGAATAATAACATAATTTCTTCCACCAGAAACTTTCGGCGCATGCAGTTGGCCTCGCGGCAAGATGGTGTCCGGCACCAGCGGCCTTCACGGTATGATGTACGTCCGAGGACATCCGGAAGTGTACAATAGCTGGGCAAGGAACGGTGCCGTAGGCTGGTCCTACGACGAGATAACGCACTACTTTGAACGCGTAGAGAACCCTATTAAACAGGAAATGCTTTCCGACAAGCCCAGAACAGTCCCAGGCCCTGGTCCGATGAAGATTGAGTATTTTCGGGACAAGCCCGCATTCGCCGACGAAGTTCTCAAAGCTGCTGACGAGCTAGGCTACAGGACGTCCATGTTGAAAGAGTACAAGCAGACAGGGTTTATGGTGGCTCCCATGACGACACAGAACGGGATGCGAGGCACGACTTCGAGGAACTATTTAAGGCCGGTTCACGGCAGGAGGAATTTGAAGGTCCTGATAAATGCGCACGTCACGAGGGTTCTGTTGAATCAGTGGCAGAGCAAGGCTTATGGCGTCGAGCTTGTGGACAAAGATGGCTACCGGAGGATCGTCAAGGCCAATAAAGAGATCATCCTATCGGCTGGAACTATAGGGTCACCGCACATCCTTCTGAACTCGGGGATTGGGCCGAAAGAGGATTTAACCAAGCTGGGTTTGTTGATATTATTTTTAAACCAGACGTTTTTCACCAGGGCTTGAAACGGGCCCGGAAATAACTGTTTGAAACTGTTTCATTTCGGGCTTGATCGAAACAGTTATGAAGGACCGATATTCTGAATAACTGTTATGAAGGCCCGAAATTTTGGTTGATATCGGTTTCGATTACGGTCCTTCGTACATGGATATCGGTCCTAGCATAACGGTCTAAGGCCGATACTTTTTCGGTCCTATATCGGTCTTCATATCGGTTCTAATACTTTGTTGCTCGGCCGATGCTTTTAGGCACAGCGACTTCTAAGGGTCGGCCGATGCTTTGTAATCGGTGGCAAAGAGACCGGCACCTTATTGTCGATTGCCGACGCGACTGTTGACTCGACGTCATCGGTGACGCTTTTGCGGGGATACCAATCAGAATGATCTCTGGTAAAACAAAACACATCCTCTTGGACACAAGACTCACCACTCTGCAAGCGAAAACCTAGAGCCTAGAGAGAAGCTCAGCAACTTTCGAAGTTCTCCTGATCTTATTGTCGCGCTTCATTAGGATTATTTACCATTTCCAATCTTAATTTACTTCTAAACATTACTAGACTGCAAGAAGTTTCACTTTTGCCGCACGTGGTTTTTTTTTTAAATTCAAAAGACTACGTACGTCATGTGGTTGGGCGTACCCTATATGCTTCGGGGTTGAGCCTTTCGAAAATTTCGTTATTTTTGCGGTAGGACGCACCGTTCTCGAGATACAGCCATTTTCTATTTAAGACTAGCTCGGCTAACCATCCCCACCACTTCCGTTACGCATTTTCGTATCGCGAATTCCGTGACGCGAATTAGGCCTACACCCTGCCAAATGAAGTTTCACGTCAAAAATAGTCAATAATGTATACATTTATTGTTGTAATAAAACAACTTTGAATTATGACCAAAATATAATCGTTTTTAATGTTGGTAGTTATTTTCGGACCCGTTTCAAGCCCTGATTGCTATAACTTGAAACTTAGAACTTAGAACCGATATGAGGACCGATATAGGATCGAAAAAATAACGGTCCTAAACCGTTATGCTAGGACCGATATCCATGTACGAAGGACCGTAATCGAAACCGATATCAACCAAAATTTCGGGCCTTCATAACAGTTATTCAGAATATCGGTCCTTCATAACTGTTTCAAGGACCGAAACCGATATCATAACTGTTTTCAAGCCCTGTTTTTCACCATTATAGCGGTGTCGATGATTAGACTCATTTAGCCAGCTCTTTTCAGACTTGAAAGCTCAGTTTAGCAAAATTGTCCGCAGGTTTGAACGTTGTCAAGGACCTCCCTGTGGGAAAGAACCTGCACAATCACGTATCGATTGGCATACACTACAGCATTAAGGACACTGCCTATGAAGCAATGACTATGGACAGCGTGAACGAGTTCTTGGACACACGCAGCGGTCCCCTATCCAGCACCGGACTGACTCAAGTGACGGCGTTTTTTGAAAGCAGCTTTGCTGTTGCTGGTATTCCTGATATTCAGGTTTTCTTTGACGGATTTTCACCGAAATGTCCAAGGACTGGCCTGCCATTTGAGTGCTTGAATGGCGCGCTTGCTCTCTGCTCGGATAGGAGAGAGATCATAATGAGGCCCACTGCGGTCACTGTGGGTAGCAAAGGGCAGCTGAAGCTGCGGTCTGGAGATCCTATGGTATCGCCACTTCTATACCCGGATTACTTCACTGATCAGAAAGATTTGAAGAGATTGATCGAGGGCATTAAGAAGTCGAATCAGCTTGTGAACACCCAAGCTATGAAGAACTGGGATTTGAGGCTGGAACCTGTGATCCATTCGCTTTGCACTGAGTAAGAGTCACTTGATGTTGAATTAATCAACTGTTAGGTCCATTAAAATGTCCTACTGTTCTAAATGTTTTATTATCGTTTCAGCTACCACTTCGCCAGCGATGCATACTGGGAGTGCTACATAAGAGCTGCCACAGGGCCCGAGAACCATCAAGCAGGCACTTGCAAAATGGGTGGTTATAATGATCCAACAGCAGTTGTGGACCCAGAACTTCGAGTCCGTGGAGTGACGAACATTAGGGTCGCCGATGCTTCAGTGTTCCCAATTGTGCCAAACAGTAACCCAATCGCCGCCATCATGATGACAGCCGAGAAGGCGGCTGACATGATCAGGCACACGTGGACGAAATCGTGAACCTTGACAGTCCGATTATTAGGACAATAGAATAAAGACTATTCTTTTGAAATGTGACAATTATTTTGCTTAATATCATTATTCAGTATCACGATAAGTTTGTTTGCATTCGTTGGACTACGAATCTCTATGCATTTTTGGCGGCCTCACCAGTATCACCGAACACAAACATAATCAAATTTTGTACATACTCATGTCAGTTTCGGAGACGTTGCATAATTATTCGTAGTTCGATTATTATTGCTTCTCACGGGTTATTAATGAACAGAAAGTAAACATTTTTATTGTACCGCTCGGCGAGCTTCGTTGACAGAATATGCATAACGGGTGTCCTGTTAGGACTAATGAATTTCTCCTTTGTTTTAAGACTGTGTCGAAAATATTTGAAATGTAAACTACCACGTTGATAATTATATAATTACAATTAATTTCAATGGTTTATATGCGAGATTTTTGTATGCACTGAATTGATTGAACGTCGCAAATGGTTTTCATTAAGATGATTAACAACAAAGGAGAAATTTGGATATTCGAGCGTCTTTGATCGGATACCACGTACAATATTTTTACTTCAGCTCAATTTGAATCGTATTTAATGTTAAGATATCATTAGACAGTGGATTTTTATACAAATTCACGTGTTCAATCCAAAATAAATACTTTTTTTTTTTCACACAAGAAAATATTGAATTTACTTAGTATGTTTTTATTACCGTCGCGTAATAGCCAAGGTCGAAACGAGTAATCGTCTTGTAATATCATAACTTTCGTGTAAATTCATGAAAACAGATATCAAGATCACGAAGGTTATAATTACACTGCCGTTCTGTACGCGAAATAGAAAGTTTGTGCATAAATCGCAAGTTGTTGAGTACCTCGTGACGGTACTAACAGCGGCGGACCGTTAATTTTATGGCCCTGGGTTAACACTGTTTTGGGTCTATGCAATTAATCCAAATTAACTGAAGTACCACAATTTTTTGTATAATTTAATTTTTCTTAAGTTTTTAATTTAAATTGTTTTTCAGCCAGAATCGCCAAATTAAAACTTTAATCCCCACGTTTCCGGCGTGGTCTGGTCACGTGACTATTTCCCCTCAATTTGTGCTCCTTCCCCTCAGTTGGCGACACTGGCTGCAGCCCATGCCCAGATCCGCCGCTGTGTATTAAAAATAAATGATCTATCGTAATCTCGAAAGATTTTTACTTTGTAAAAATACTTTACCTTGTTCACTCCGAAACGTTCTCCTTTAACAATTAACATATCAAACTGGAATATGAATGTATGCTGCGAATGACGTGTCATCGCATGTTTTATCTGCGCGTTATACTTATCGAAATATCTGCTATGTTAAATCGAACGGTTTGAAGGGCGTGCTATCAATGCGAAATTCACAGTTGCCAGTGTCAGCAAACTTAAGAAGTAATCTCTACCTAATTGTAAATGTAGCGTATTTTTCTACTTTATATCTAAGGAATCACAGCAGAATTGAATAGGTAAAATCAATTGTTTCTTCCGAGTTGGCATGGTTCAATATACACACTAGTCATGTTTACAGTTAATTGAAAATACATTAACGAAATAAATTTATTTGTGTAATATTGCAGTTGCAATAATAATAATTGAAATGTAATTCGAAGTACTGAGGAAAATTGTGTGTGTCGTGTTTTACATGGTGAAGTTGCAATAATTTTGTTCATTTTTATGAAAATACAACGGATTGCTGTTTTGAAAGTTAATTCTATTTTAATTATTGTATTAGGTTGTCCTAAATGGTCGTTTTTTAAGTAAGCGGATACCATTCAATGACCATTAAATAGACATTAACGAAAAGATGTTAAATATAACAATGTCTAATAAGAAAAATGATATGTTATATTGTTTCAGCTGCATTCATAGATTATTTTACCGGAAGTAATAGATTCTAATGGATACCTTTATCAAATTATAAACAATTCTATGTAGTGCCGCCAGATTGGCAGCAAAACTGATGGCATGTAAATACTCTCCTCTATTCCCCTTCCACTATCCCATTTCAGCACCATGCGCACACTCCAACGTCCCCCACTAACAAGATCGTAGACGTCTTTTAGACCATATATACCAATAGACCCGGCATAGGTATAGTATGTGTATAGGAAAACCGAGAGTACAGCTCGGAAAAGATAAAGGACGGTGTGACGTCACAAGATAAGTTTTAAGCAGTCTTAAGATAATTTCAAAATGGCTGAAACGGCAGACCGACGCCGACACTACGCCATCATACACTTGCTCCGTGTAAATTTTGTGTAGCAAGCTGATAGCAATACATCGATGGCAAGAAATAGAAATTAAATTGAATGTTATTTCTTCCCTGAATGATTGTAATAGAGCAGAAATCATGTATTGACATTTTCAATTTTTCAACGAATTTGAATTTCATCTACTCAATTTTTTTTTGTAAATGCATGAAGATCCGTAGTCTAGCAATGCAATAACTAATCACAAGCGAGGTAAATGTAAATTGTGTAAAACTAGCAGTACTACCTTAAAATGTTGTAAATGTGATCAATTTATATGTAAAAAAACCATTTTGTAACCTGCATAATATGTCTTCAGAATCAAATATCGCGCGATTCCTAAAATAGTTAATATATATAATACTATTATTACTTTATATCTTAATAAAACATACAGAATAAACGTCTGTATCTCAAATACAGTTTATAATAGATAATTTCATGATACAATGTCAAATTCTTTGAAATTATCCTGTCCATTCTTCCTGCGTACTGGGTATGTGCATGTACATGGCGCACCCGGTGATCCCCCTCACCCCCCACATAAGCCAAGCGTAGGCACTGTCGATGAGCATAGCTTATACATCTTTCGAGAACGTGACGTCACACCGTCTTCATCTTTTCCGAGGGCCAAATTATCTGCGCCGGGTCTATAGGTATATATGGTCTAAGGTAGACGTAGACAACGACGTCCATGCTGTAAACTGGTCTGGTCATCAGAGAGGGAGTACATACATCGTTTCACCTCGATTCCCCTCATCTGGCATCACCGGTGAGGAGCGATACGCCAATCGGGTTCGCTAGCGTCACGCCATTACCATAGATACCGAGCCGCATCATAATCGGATCATTAGAGTGTGAGTCACTCTAAGGCCGTCCACACACGGGTCGATTGTAATCGCGTCGTGAAGTTCGTACGCTTGGTCGTCATGTACGATCCATGCGGCGGACGCGATTTCGTCCACACACGGGTCGATCGTCGATTTGGTCAACGCGATTCCAGTCGCATGCGATTCCCCTCCACGTGACTTCCAATGCAAATGAATGGAGAGCCACACACGGGTCGATTCGTGGTCGACTGAAATCGGTTCGACTTGGTTCGACTGAAATCGCGTCCGTCGCATGAACAGTCGCATGCGATTCCCCCTCCACGTGATTTCCAATGAAAATAAATGAAGAGCTAGTGATGGGCACCATCGACTAAAAACTATCGACTAAATCGATAGTATTCAACTACTATTTTCAGTCGACTGATTTTTTAAACTATCGACTGAATTTAGGTAGTGGTGGGGTTACTATTTTCAGTCGACTGTTTACACGTCGTCATCTTGAAATTTCAAATGTCAGTGTCAGACGATGAAACGAAAAGGTTAGAAATACATAATTATGACAGGACGTGCAAATATGCAAGTAATGAAATATGTAATAGATATTTCAATACTTTAATTCATATTGGATGTTAAAATCTTATTGCTATTTATGCAATATAAACTATATATGTGATATAAATAAATTGTGTACATTTATATTTATAGCGTAGTGTATGAATTTATTATTAAATAAAGACAAAATCATTCAATCACGAAATTTAATATCTCTGTACTGTCCCATACTGTGCTACTATTCATTTAACAAGCGAACATCGAGAATAAGAGTAAATACGAGAATAACCTGTAAACGACTGAAAACTATCGACTAAATTCAGTTACTGAATCAGTCGCTATCGAGCTATTGGTTGAATTTTAACGGCGGATGTTTTGAATAAATTTTATAAGATTTACTATCAAATACATTCACTCATTAGCGATATCGAATTATTAAAAATTATTTTTATTATTATTAATTATTTAATTATTGTCTGGTATATTTACCCCAATTTACTCTTACTGTGCCTATAATACTAAGTGAGCACTGCAGTACAATGCTGTAAGAGTGAGTGAGAAATGAGATCTATACGTAGGCATAGACTATAGCCCGCAATCTAGACGTATAACCACTAAAACGAAATTTCAGTCGACTAAAAACTATCGACTAAATATTCGATAGTATGTAGTAACTAAATAGTAATTAGTCGATAGTTGAATTTAGTCGATAATGCCCATCACTATGAAGAGCCGCACATTGAAATCGCCGCGATTCTAATCGCGTGCGATCGGCAGCGAAGTTGGAAAATCGCGTGGATCGTACGATTCGCGCGACTCATGGAGGTAAGTTTGTGCAGTTCATGTAATTTAAATGATTTGGCCATTATTTTTTGTAGTTTGAGTGCATTGCACTCTTCGATGTGGTCTATGTATTTAGGTTACATAGGTTATTATTTATTTATTCTCTTTTTTTATGTTATTACGCATACTAATAACATTAAGGTAAGCTTTTTATTTACATAGTTGAATATAATCATGTAGGTTTAGGAAAAACAAAAACCAAAGGGAAAGTAAAAAAAAATTGAAGTCACAGGGATTGATAAACTGTTGTACAATTTTCTGTGGAGTGGGAGTGTTCTTAGGGAGTTGTCTTCTCAGGTCGATTCAATCCGGAAGTATTACCACTTGGTATATTGAGCGAAGATTGAGGGAAATCTGTTGAACTTCCACCAACCTCATCTATGAGGAGCAAAGCTCTCCTTTTGTAACTTCTCAGATGAGCATTGCTCCTCATAGATGAGGTTGGTGGAAGTTCAACAGATTTCCCTCAATCTTCGCTCAATATACCAAGTGGTAATACTTCCGGATTAAATCGACCTGAGAAGACTTTGCCTTTTGTTTTTGTTTTTCATAAACCTACATGGTTATATTCAACTATGTAAATAAAAAGCTTACCTTAATGTTATTAGTATGCGTAATAGCATAAAAAGAGATAATAAATAAATAATAACCTATGTAACCTAAATACATAGACCACATCGAAGAGTGCAATGCACTCAAACTACAAAAAATAATGGCCAAATCATTTAAATTACATGAACTGCACAAACTTACCTCCATGAGTCGCGCGAATCGTACGATCTAGTGATGGGCATTATCGACTAAATTCAACTATCGACTAATTACTATTTAGTTACTACATACTATCGAATATTTAGTCGATAGTTTTTAGTCGACTGAAATTTCGTTTTAGTGGTTATACGTCTAGATTGCGGGCTATAGTCTATGCCTACGTATAGATCTCATTTCTCACTCACTCTTACAGCATTGTACTGCAGTGCTCACTTAGTATTATAGGCACAGTAAGAGTAAATTGGGGTAAATATACCAGACAATAATTAAATAATTAATAATAATAAAAATAATTTTTAATAATTCGATATCGCTAATGAGTGAATGTATTTGATAGTAAATCTTATAAAATTTATTCAAAACATCCGCCGTTAAAATTCAACCAATAGCTCGCGACTGATTCAGTAACTGAATTTAGTCGATAGTTTTCAGTCGTTTACAGGTTATTCTCGTAATTACTCTTATTCTCGATGTTCGCTTGTTAAATGAATAGTAGGACAGTATGGGACAGTACAGAGATATTAAATTTCGTGATTGAATGATTTTGTCTTTATTTAATAATAAATTCATATACTACGTTATAAATATAAATGTACACAATTTATTTATATCACATATATAGTTTATATTGCATAAATAGCAATAAGATTTTAACATCCAATATGAATTAAAGTATTGAAATATCTATTACATATTTCATTACTTGCATATTTGCACGTCCTGTCATAATTATGAATTTCTAACTTTTTCGTTTCATCGTCTGACACTGACATTTGAAATTTCAAGATGGCGACGTGTAAACAGTCGACTGAAAATAGTAACCCCACCACTACTAAATTCAGTCGATAGTTTAAAAAATCAGTCGACTGAAAATAGTAGTTGAATACTATCGATTTAGTCGATAGCTTTTAGTCGATGGTGCCCATCACTAGTACGATCCACGCGATTTTCCAACTTCGCTGCCGATCGCACGCGATTAGAATCGCGGCGATTTCAATGTGCTGCTCTTCATTTATTTTCATTGGAAATCACGTGGAGGGGGAATCGCATGCGACTGGAATAACGTCGATCGAATCGACGATCGACCCGTGTGTGGATGGTTCATGCGACGGACGCGATTTCAGTCGAGCCGATTTCAGTCGACTACGAATCGACCCGTGTGTGGCTCTCCATTCATTTGCATTGGAAGTCACGTGGAGGGGGGAATCGCATGCGACTGGAATCGCGTCGACCGAATCGACGATCGACCCGTGTGTGGACGGCCTAATTGTAAGTTACACCACTCAAAACGTAAAGAACGTGTCGAATATGAGTAAAACACAGGCTGCCCTGTACAAAAAGCAGGCTTCGAAGCTTTAAACTTTAAACCATCCACCCTACAGTCCAGGCGTGGCTCCCAGTGATTTTTACCTGTTCCCGAAAATGAGGAAAGAATACGTGGAAAAAAATGTTTCAGCGATGGTGAAGTAAAGGATGCGGTTTCTGCGTTTTTTTTGCAGATAAAGAGAAATCATTCTTTTTCACAGGCATACACAAATTAATTCATAGATCTGAAATATGTATTAGAGTGAAGGATGAATATATATTGAAAAAGAAAAACAGTTCTGTATTTTTATTCATTCTTCAATCCCCCATTCCGCGAATATAAAAACGAAACCTCGTACAAGTGGATATAAGAATAGATAAAGCTGCGAATGAGTCAGTACATGAAGTACCGGAAAATCAGAATGACTGTATAATGATAAGAGTGTTGTCAGAAGATAGTATTGTCTAGAGGTGTTGCGAGAACCCGAGAATGTTGGGTCGGGACAAGTTACTGCTCTTTTTCAAGTTTTTTTTCAAGTTTTTCAAGTCCTCATCCGTCCCTCGTTTCACGAACTGAATCTGTCATTCGGTGTCAAATTGACACAGTGGTAAAAGATCGATGAACTAACAAGATAAACAGTTATTTCTCGATGTTTTTTTTATTCAAATTGATAAGCTATTATTTACATCTTACGTTTTCTGGTTGCCTGTCCCGCATGGAAAAAATAAAAGTAACGAAGTTTCGGGAAGTTTTAATTTCGGGAGAACTGTGTCAAAGATGTGCCACATTGACGTTGAATGTGCGAAAAACATGAAATTCTATAGGAATGGGAATATTTGTTGTTCTTCGCAACTTCAACGTCATTGTGGCACGTCTTCCCCACATCCGATCAACTTCATCTTCTGCAGAAATTATTTTCTTACCCAATGGCACAATTTTAGAGGGTGTCGTAAAAAACATTTCACTTGGTATAGCTAAGGTCCACTCTGATGCGCCGCACCTTCCCAACGCTTCATTTAAAACTTTGGATATATATTTTTCATGAAATGGAACAATATTGGGGGGCGTCGTGAAAAAGATCTCGCAAAAAAATTTCATCAGGTATAGCTAAGGTCCACCATAGTATACATATGTATATTTAATACAATGCGGATATCTCGCACGTGGTGACGCGCGTGCGATCACAATAGAATCCACAATACAATTTCCACAATAGAATTATGTATATCAACCGCAACCGCGTGGTATTCAAAAAGTTCGCCACGTGCTCGACCAAAAATATACTTCATGTAAAATATGTACATACAGGATGTCCCAGCTAACTTGGCCACTTTGAATACCTTTGTTGTTTTTAAAGATACGTCAAATGTCTGAAGGACAAAGTCGAATGGTAAAATGGGGCTCATAAGATACCAACAAAAATTGTTTTTCATGTAATTTTTTTTAGCGATATGTAGGTCACCTTTATTTTCTTTTAATGGAATGAGGTATTTTTAAATACAGACGTTAGTGTTTACTTACTTATGTAACGTCTTATTGTTAGCACGACAGTAATGGTATTTTAGAGTTATTTAATTAGGAACTACTAACTTTTCGACATACATAGGTTAGTACTTTTTTTATAACGAATGTCCAGCTGCATCGATTGATGTATTAAAAAATACTACATTCCATTAAAAAAAAAATGAAGGTGACCTTCATATCTCTAAGAAAAATTACATGAAAAAAAAATTTTGTTGGTATCTTATGAGCCCCATTTTACCATTCAACTTTGTCCTTCAGACATTTGACGTATCTTTAAAAACAACAAAGATATTCAAGGTGGTCAAGCTAGCTGGGACACCCTGTATATTTGCAAGCATTTAACGGAGAAAAAAACTTTCTTACCCCGACAGGATTCGAAACCTCGGTCTATTTCGCTTGGTGGTCCAACTCCTTAACCGCTTCGACAACCGACGATCTTAGAATAATAGCGAACATTTTGGTATACATATATCGCAAAGAATAAAATTTCTGCAGCGACAGAATTTTTCGTTTAAGACGTTTTTTTTTTACAATTTCGCATTCATCACGAAAGAACCGTTGCACTAATAATATGCATACTAATAATTTTATTTATGACAATTTCACATTCATCACGGAAGAACCGTTGCACTATTAATATGCATATAATAAGCAAGAAGTTTCACTTTTCTCACGCGTGGACGCCAGACACACGATTTTTTTTATATTCTCCGTCGGCAAGGTCAACGTATGTCGCCGAGAAGTTAAATGAAAAATTTGTCCGCCGCAACAATATCGAATTGCTATTAGACGTTTTCAATTTCACGTATCGTTTACACGCGCAAGCAGAATAAACAGGAAGATACTGTAACACTCGTCGGGATAGAAACGGAATAAACGCGCTGACCGTCAAATCATTTTCTTCTGTGATTCTCAGTTTTTGAGAAAATCCATTTTGAAGAGTGTTTCGTCTTGTAACCTAATTGTTAACATTCTAAGGGTAGTCTAAGGATCCGTATACCTGACCGTAATTGTTAACTAGCATAAACAAGGACCACGACCGACAGGCAAATCTAAAAAAATTACCACAGCTGCGAAAGATTATGTTTCCTATTGTTTAGTAAACTACCGTTTCCCGATTTTAGTCACGTAGGCAATCTATCCCATCACTTCGAATTTCCCCCAAATTGTCAAAAATCGCAAACCCCTATAACCAATAAGATTTTCGCAAACCCCACTACAGATCAACCCCCACCATTTGTATAGTTTTCTGTAAACGTTGATCCTTGCTATTCGAGACGACTCCAAGTCTCGAAAATTCATAGACCGAGCGACACCACAAAGAGAAGTCTTCCAATTTTCAACGACAGAGTTTTCAGCTTCAGGAAATATTTTCTGCTTTAACTCTAGAGGCTACAGGAGTGGAAAAGCTTCTTCAAATCCTCAGCTATCATTCCTTTCAAAATTGCTCGCTTTAAAAATTGTTTAAACATGTTCGAATACTTCGAATTTTAAAGAAAAATATATAGGGTCACTTTCTACACGTGCAGCTTTTGCGATTGGGGTAGGAACGTTTCTGACAAGTTTGCGAGTTATATTTCTGGGAAATTATATTCGATATCTACCAACCATATGATAAGTTATCACTGATAGAAACATAAAATATTATGATTAATTTGTTGTTTCACGATCGTAAATATTTGATAAGAGTAAATATGCTCACAGCAATAACTTGTCGATCACTGTGTCTGATTGGCTGAATGTCATATGCGTCCTTCCAATATTTGTGTGGTTGCTCTTCATAACGGTCGTTATATACATATAGATCTATTCAATTTAGACCAGCATGGAATTCGGTTCTATTAGTTCAAGCTTCTAAAATTCTTTATACATAGCAAGTAGGTGTATTAAGGGTTCATTTTATAAACAGTGTTCTTTTCCGTGTTAAATACCAATGATATTAATTCAGTATATATTTCAGACGCATTTCTCTTGAAAATGATCCAAACCCGGATCGAAACGTAGAGGTGAACTTTCGCAAAGGGCCTAGCAGACTAAGATAGGTGCAGCGGCCCCAGCCGCAATTTTATTGATATTGTGCGGAAAACAATGGTTTTAGGTTGAAAGATAACCCCCTAAAATTTTAAGTCGCTAACCCTTCGTATAAGGGTGATATGAGGGTAAATACCCTTAACTGTATCATTTTTTTTCTCGGTTGTTAATTAAGATATTCGGATAAAAAAAATACGAAAATACTCGAACTTACCTCTTTCATATCATACATTTTTTTCACCATTGTGATCAAATTATTAAGGGTAGAAAAAAATCATTTAATTTTTTAGGGGTGGGAATTGCAAGCAACCCTTCGAGTGACCACTTCCAAAAAATTCAAGAACAATGTTCTGTTGCTTATCTAACGTATAAAAAAGTTTCAAGATGGTCGGATTGGTGGAACATAGTTAAATATTGAAAAATAAATGAAGTTACGTCATTATAATGGTATAATGTACAGTGCAGTGTTTCTTACGCGACTCCAATTAATAATTCTTATCAGGATATTAAGTCCCTTCTTGATCAATTATTTCTTTTTAAACGCGACGCATCGTATTACATTCTCTGTTCTTATCTTTCCGAATTTATTGATAGACATTACGTAAGTGTAAATGAGAATTCTAGGAATCTTAATATCCTCCCTTTCGAATTCTCAGTTTTTGGTAATGCTTCTGTAGGAACGTTCCAGAACGCTCCGCTGTTCGAAACATTCGACGGTCCGCCGTATGTTATGCGTTGTCAAGACGACGGAAAATCTCGAATGGGCATTTATTCATTTTTTGACCATATAAGGCAATATCGACGATCCTCGGCCGAATAGATAATAGACGATCGCGAATTAGAGAAGAGGACTCCTAATATAATGCGTGTGGCTACGCGTCGCAAGCAGTCTGTTTTACGCACTGTAATCGATTTAATAAATTCATTTTTCTGGATACTACACTTCTTATAAGTCGCAACTCTGTATGGTCGTTATAGAAGATATACATGAACATTTATTAAAACACTTGAAGTTCAATTGTTATCTAACGCGGGTTTAAGTGTCCAAGTTAGAATTGAAGGGTGTGAGATAGGTCAAAATATAGATCCCCCCAATCCATCCATACACGTACAAAATGTCTGAGAGCAATAGTGTCAATAAGTGCATTAAGTGTAATGTCTCCCTAAAGAAAGGTGTTGGGAGAATAAAAAGGATATCTTCAGAAGATGAAGCGGCAAAATATCAGGCTTACTGTGATGGAACTGTGACTGTTGGATCTGCATTTTGTAACAAATGCCGATTAATTGTTTATAGAACAGAAAACCAACACAGAACAGAAAACCAACACAGAACTGAGAGCAACAATAATGATTCTGCAACAGATTCAGATAATCAAACTGGAAACGATCCCGAATTGACAAGGAAGATTGAACTGCCATTTAAAAGAGTAGTATCGACTCATAGATACTGCATCTTATGTCGATCAACGAAGAAACTGATTGTCATACCCTTAGAAGCACGCCTCCAGGCGTTTACGCAAAAAAGGATTTTTATTCCGAAAGGCGACCGGTGTTGCTCTACACACATCATTAGAAAAAGATTTTACACTGACGAGCTTTGCTCTTTACGTATTCATTCTATGTATAGTGTAATAGAAGCTGGAGAAGTTTCTTTGTTTTTGGATCAGTTGGCTCGGAATGTGGATTCCTCTGTATTTGATAACATATCGAATGGTATATTAGTCGGAAATGTTATCAATACTACATTGAATATGTACAACATTCGATTGGTTATGCCGCTATTAAACGGTATACATGTGACTGTGCCAATGGCAACAGAACAGTGGGTTGCTGTTCTCATGTCGCTACAATTATTTATTATTTGTCTCATGGGCGATTTAAATCGAAAATTGTAAAACCATCGGAGATATTAACAAAGATATTTGATGTAACACATACAGTACCGGTTATTGAGGAAAATAGTGACGAAGATTGAATAAATCTATGTATAATATGATTCCTAGAATTCTCAGTTACACTTACGTAATGTCTATCAATAAATTCGGAAAGATAAGAACAGAGAATGTAATACGATGCGTCGCGTTTAAAAAGAAATAATTGATCAAGAAGGGACTTAATATCCTGATAAGAATTATTAATTGGAGTCGCGTAAGAAACACTGCACTGTACATTATACCATTATAATGACGTAACTTCATTTATTTTTCAATATTTAACTATGTTCCACCAATCCGACCATCTTGAAACTTTTTTATACGTTAGATAAGCAACAGAACATTGTTCTTGAATTTTTTGGAAGTGGTCACTCGAAGGGTTGCTTGCAATTCCCACCCCTAAAAAATTAAATGATTTTTTTCTACCCTTAATAATTTGATCACAATGGTGAAAAAAATGTATGATATGAAAGAGGTAAGTTCGAGTATTTTCGTATTTTTTTTATCCGAATATCTTAATTAACAACCTAGAAAAAAAATGATACAGTTAAGGGTATTTACCCTCATATCACCCTTATACGAAGGGTTAGCGACTTAAAATTTTAGGGGGTTATCTTTCAACCTAAAACCATTGTTTTCCGCACAATATCAATAAAATTGCGGCTGGGGCCGCTGCACCTATCTTAGTCTGCTAGGCCCTTTGCTTTGTCTTTTCTTTTGATCGAAACTGTGCGCTGTGAGCATATTTACTCTTATCAAATATTATGTTTCGATTCGATCTTAAGAGTTGTCTGTGCTGGCAACCCGAACCGAGGTAAGGAGCGAGATAAAGACGGTTAAGGTCAAGCGATGAAGAGATTACATAAATTCCGAGCGAGATATAACGGTGAAACATACGTTGTTATACTTTCAGATGGAGTGTTCACCGTCGGCGCAGAGGATTCACCTCGTGACTTCCGGGGAAGTGACTCGCCGAGTTTGACAGTCGCTCATGCCATAACTTCGGTTCGGTTTCGTGGATTAAGTTGGTGCCAGTCAATCTGAATTTGTGTGAAAGATTTCGTGATTTTCGTGCTACAGAACCTCTACAAAATATTTATCACGTTCCACTCAAACATTTGAAGGTCAGTGTCAAATATTAATAGAATGTTGATAAGGTTAAGGCTTAAAAGCTTTAAGTTAACAACAACACATTGTTTTGGTGTCGATGAGTCTCAGATTTGATCGAAACTTTGTAAAGTTATAGATCTCGTTCTCCTGTTAACGTGTATATACCATTATAGCCGCAGATACTCGATAGTTTTTAAGATATTTATAATTAAAGGTTTTCATTACCATGAATATAGGTTTTATTAGAATTATTTTTTTATCAATTAAACTTTCCTTATTCGTTTGTACTACTATAATACAAATAAAAAGCCGGCAAATCGAGAATTCATAAAAAGAATGTAAAACTGCAATTATCTTATTGAAAACAAAAGAGAAATAGCAAGCAGGGAAAACGCAATCAAAATATACTCGCTCATATCGACCGCTCATCTCAATAATATTTGGATTGTCTTCGACACAGCTGATCACGATTCATTATACAGTATCGAAACACGTCGTAGAGAAACCACGCGCTCATCGCCTCTACGTTATTCTCGTCTGCAAGTACGCGGATTCCTCGAATTGCGGATTCGACAATTTTTTAACGCATATATTTATGCGCCATTCGTGTTACGGCGCGTTCAACCACCAGTGCAACACAATAAATTAACTCTGGTTTGTTCGACAGTTAATCGAAAACGTGCACAGTTCTTTTGTGCTCGTCGCTCAGTGTATATCCTCGTCAGGATAGTTCCAGTCATCCCCCTGAAATTCTCAACGCAAACAGAGATCTATAACTTTACAAAGTTTCAATGAAATCTGAGACTCGTCGACCTCGAGCTATCCTTGTAAGTGTGTTGCCTGTATTACTTGTCAAATATTTTGGTATGCGAAAAAATAATTTCGGTAGAGATTTGTGATTACAAATATTTCTTGTAATTGTTTCTATGCCTGTGTGTGATCACTTCTGAAATAATTCTTCTAAAATTAATTAGTAGACAGCGGATTTTATGCATTTATGACAAAACAGAGTAAGTATAATTTAAAATATATAGTAAACACATTAGAAGAGTTCAAGAATACTGTTATATCATTTTCAAGGAGGCCACCTAAATATCTCCTCTATTTTTAATGATGCAAAAAATATTTATCGCATAATTTAAATGGTACCGAAGGAGGAATATCATAGAAGAACGATTTCTTTTGTCCGGTTATTTTTTTATAGTTTTTTCAAGGTCATCGTTATTTTTTTAGCGGGAAAACATTTTTTTTTATTCCATCTCTTATAGATGAAATAAAAAAAAGCGGGAAAACATCTTTTTTTTATTCCATCTCTTATAGATGGAATAAAAAAAAAGTTTTCCCGATAAAAAATAACGATGACCTTGAAAAAAACTATGAAAAAATAACTGGACAAAAAAAATTGTTTTTCTATGATATTCCTCCTTCGGTACCATTTAAATTATGCCAAAACTATGTTTTTTTGTGCCATTAAAAATAAAGGAGATACATATTTAGGTGGCCTCCTTCAGCTGAGACACCCTGTATATTATAGGAAAGAAAATAAATTTCTATTTCACTCTAGTTCGTTGCAATTCGGGAAGAAAATGTTTATTTTGCTAAAGATCCGCTGTCTATTAATAAGATTGAAATGAAAGACTGAAATTAATGTATTAATTATATATTAGTTATTACAATGTATTAATTATATTTCGCGTAAGATATGACGCCGAGCTTACGCCGAGCTTTGACAAATATTGCGCAGAACGCAAAAAACAAACGTAGTTATAAAAAACGGATACTTAGACATACAGTGACCGTTGTAAAACTTCTGCGTCCTATACATAAATGTTTTCTTAATGTTTAAAAAAGTAAGATAATGAATATTATTGTCGTTATCGCGCGAACAAAACAAAAACGAGGAAAAGAATATTAATCAGTATGAATGTAGTTGCGGTTTTAGCAAGTTTAACACTAGAATATACTTTCGCAAAAAGAATGAAGCATTATAAAATGTAGAACACAATGCACATATATAAAAAAATTTGTCATTTCACAGGTTCCTCATAGATTTTCCGACCACGCAACATGCAGACCTGCATGGCAACAAGTTGCAGGGCCGCGGTTTCGCCGCTGCCATCTTCTGTCTTTTCGCAGTTGATCAACGTGCTTCTGCTCTCGCAATGCGCTTTAGACCAAAGCTCTGATTATCCAGTGGATCGGACAGTAGATATTCTATCCTCAAAAAGAGAATTTGATTTTCTGATTGTTGGAGGCGGGACTGCGGGCTCTGTGCTAGCCCGGCGACTGTCGGAGGTAGATGACTGGGATGTTCTGTTGATCGAAGCAGGGAAAGATGCTAGTCCTGTGAGTCAAGTCCCTGGGTTTCTAACGATGCTTCCTGACACTGCTGAGGATTATAGTCACAAGGTATAAAGAATACATTTGTTGGACAAAGTATCCTTTGCAGGTACTGTTGCTGACCATACTTGTCCATTGCCCTTGCTATATCATTGACCACACTGCTTGCTGTCCCTGTTATAAGTCACTGACTATCTTTCACTATCTCCACTAGATCACTGACCTTTCCCACTATCCTCACTACCTGTCTGACTCACAGAAGCTCCAATCCATAAAATTAACACTTCATTATATCATATTATGCCAATGAAACCATAACACCGAAATTTTTTTCTCAAGTGCGAGCCCCAAGATGGCTTCTGCCAAGGCAACAAGAACAAGCGCTGCAAATGGCGCCAGGGCAAGGCTCTGGGCGGCAGTTCGGTCATAAATGCCATGTTGCACGTATTCGGCAATGACAGAGACTACAATCAATGGGTGGAGCAAGGCAACGAAGGATGGGACTACGAAACTATGCTCGGCTACCTCCGAAAGGCAACCAACTGTCCATCAGAATACATAGCCAAGTTTGGAAACAGACATTGTGGAGCGGACGGTCCAATGAGCATCAGAAGTTACAACTACTCTGAAACAATACAGCAAGAAGTTCTTCTCGATGGCGCTCGGCAGATGGGCTTGGACAACCTGGAGCCCCTAATTGGCGATCGTTATACTGGCTTTGGTAAAGCCTTCGGTACTATGGACAACGCGCAGAGGATGAATGTTGCCAAAGCGTATTTATCTCCTGTCAAAGATAAGAAGAACTTGTACGTGATGAAATCCGCTAGAGCTGACAAAGTTCTGCTGAAGGGTAACAAGGCAGTCGGTGTTCGTGTGACATCTGGCGATAAGATTATAGACTTAACAGCGTCCAAAGAAGTTATCTTGTCAGCTGGCAGCATTTCCAGCCCGCAACTGTTGATGCTGTCGGGAGTTGGGCCTAAGAACCATTTGAAAGACATGGGTATTCCGGTGATAGCTGATCTGCCGGTTGGCAAGAACCTACAGGATCACGTAACCTGGCCAGGCCTGTTGATTGGCTTTGTGAACGAGACGCAAACCCCGCCCACGTCCACTTTTGCAATGGACCTAGCGTACAACTACTTGGTGCACAAGAAGGGGGAATTAGCTACTGTCTGCATCAATCTTTTGGCATTTGTTAATGTGACCGACTTTGGACCTAACGGAGAGGGTAAGTAGGAGGGTGTCCTCTAGCCAGCGTTTTTCTTACAACTAATATACTTCGTTTTTATATCCAATGTAATTACAGAGCCTCACTCCACGCCCTCGAAGTATCCAGACATCGAGTTCCACTTCGGCCACTTCAGAAGATGGCTGGTACCAAATATAGCCAGCGTGTACAGCTTATTCAACGTGGAGAATAACATAGTGCAAGAGATGACGAAGATGATCATGGAGGATGAGCTAATCCTAGCGGCTAGCACTCTCCTGCAACCTAAAAGCAAAGGAACTCTCGAGCTGCGCAGCACTGATCCAGCGGATCCTATGAAGATTTATGCGAATTATTTCGCAGAGAGAGAAGATGTGGACACGTTACTGAAGTCGGTGAACGTTATCAAGGCTCTAACGAAGACTCCAGCCTTGTCGAAGTACAAAATGACGTTGAAGCACTTGGACCTGCCTGGATGCAGGGACAAGGCGCCCGATTCTGAGGAATATTGGGAGTGCAGCATTAGGCAAATTGCTACAAGCGTGTATCATCCTACTGGCACTGCTAAGATGGGAACAAAAGATGATCCCACCGCTGTGGTAGATTCTAGGTTGAAGGTGCATGGCATTCAGAGGTTGAGGGTGATCGATGCGTCGATCATGCCGAATATTGTCAGCGGGAACACTAACTCGCCGGTTATGGCGATTGCCGAGAAGGGAGCCGATTTAGTGAAAGAGGATTGGCTCAAGGACAAACACTCTGAGCTGTGAGATGTTGCTTTCAACAAAAGCACTTGGCTACCATGTTTTATATACATGTTTTAGCTACTATGTTTCACATGTATTTGAACGACCGATTTTCAACCTTTCATTTCGCAATTGTTGAAATTGTATAAACGCAGATATAATCAAAACCATGTAAAATCAAAATTAACTGAATTTTGCTATTTTTTTTTAAACAATGCATAGCGTGTAAGATAATAATAATAAAGTTTAGGGTTAAAGTATGTAATTGTTGTAAAGCTGTTGATTTAAGAGACTGAACTGTGTACAGTTAGGTGGATATTTTGAATATTGTGAGTATCGTGATTAAAGGAAACTTTCGAAATATTCGTAAATAGATTATTACAATAAATTGTAATATCGTTCAGATATGATTACAATGTAACATTCTAGGAACGATGTTCAAATGTACAGTGTAAAAGTAGTTGCATGTACACTTTAAAATATAATTCGACAATTATGATTGTCGAAGTTTTAAATGAATTACAATTTAATTAATACACCGGAATTGTAATCAAATGTAAATGTAATTATTGTGTTAAAAGATTTGCGATTTATAGAGAGTTGAAGCTAAATCAGTGTGCTGAATGGTTGTCTACAATATTTCTAACGAAAATTAAGTAACAAAGTTGCACTGTCTACGCGACGGTCTTTTCACTCGCAGCAAAAAGGAGCGAGAACAATTTAGGTACAAGAACACAACGGCACCCGCTACATTTTGCTCCAGTTCCAACTATCGCGAAACTCGCTATCCCTCGCGGTTAGATCGATTCTCAACGGTGGACCGGATCTAGGATCTTTTCCGCGCGCAACATGATTCGGCATTCCTGAATGCATTTCTTTCGGGTGTTGACGTTGCTCGATGCAGCGGTATGCTGCAGTGGGAAGTTGATTTATTTAGTTAATACAGTAATTACTCGCGTGGTGCTCTCGCTTATAGTAGGTCGACGACACTTGTGGAAAGTTTGTGAGTGACAAGCTACTATTATTTTTAGCGGAAGAATAATCTGCTTGTGATCATCTGTGGTTGCGGGTAAGATTGTTTATCATTTATGCGTTGCTTTGAATATTTTGTCGGTGAATTTCTTACATTCCCCTTTCTATTTATATAAGTTTATGAGTGATAAGGTGCCATTATCTTTAGCGGAAGAATAATCTGCTTGTGATCATCTGTGGTTGCGGGTACGATTGTTTATCATTTGTGCGTTGATTTGAATATTTTGTCGGTGAATTTCTTACATTCCCCTTTATATTTATATAAGTTTATGAGTGATAAGGTGCTATTATCTTTAGCGGAAGAATAATCTGATTGTGATCATCTGTGGTTGCGGGTACGATTGTTTATCATTTGTGCGTTGATTTGAATATTTTGTCGGTGAATTTCTTACATTACCCTTTCTATTTATATAAGTTTATGAGTGATAAGGTGCTATTATCTTTAGCGGAAGAATAATCTGCTTGTGATCATTTGTGGTTGCGGGTAAGATTGTTTATCATTTGTGCGTTGATTTGAATATTTTGTCGGTGAATTTCTTACATTCCCCTTTATATTTATATAAGTTTATGAGTGATAAGGTGCTATTATCTTTAGCGGAAGAATAATCTGATTGTGATCATCTGTGGTTGCGGGTACGATTGTTTATCATTTGTGCGTTGATTTGAATATTTTGTCGGTGAATTTCTTACATTCCCCTTTATATTTATATAAGTGTATGAGTGATAAGGTGCTATTATCTTTAGCGGAAGAATAATCTGCTTGTGATCATCTGTGGTTGCGGGTAAGATTGTTTATCATTTGTGCGTTGATTTGAATATTTTGTCGGTGAATTTCTTACATTCCCCTTTATATTTATATAAGTGTATGAGTGATAAGGTGCTATTATCTTTAGCGGAAGAATAATCTGCTTGTGATCATCTGTGGTTGCGGGTAAGATTGTTTATCATTTGTGCTTTGATTTGAATATTTTGTCGGTGAATTTCTTACATTCCCCTTTATATTTATATAAGTTTATGAGTGATAAGGTGCTATTATCTTTAGCGGAAGAATAATCTGCTTGTGATCATCTGTGGTTGCGGGTACGATTGTTTATCATTTGTGCGTTGATTTGAATATTTTGTCGGTGAATTTCTTACATTACCCTTTCTATTTATATAAGTTTATGAGTGATAAGGTGCTATTATCTTTAGCGGAAGAATAATCTGCTTGTGATCATCTGTGGTTGCGGGTAAGATTGTTTATCATTTATGCGTTAATTTGAATATTTTGTCGGTGAATTTCTTACATTCCCCTTTATATTTATATAAGTGTATGAGTGATAAGGTGCTATTATCTTTAGCGGAAGAATAATCTGATTGTGATCATTTGTGGTTGTGGGTAAGATTGTTTATCATTTGTGCGTTGATTTGAATATTTTGTCGGTGAATTTCTTACATTCCCCTTTATATTTATATAAGTTTATGAGTGATAAGGTGCTATTATCTTTAGCGGAAGAATAATCTGCTTGTGATCATCTGTGGTTGCGGGTAAGATTGTTTATCATTTGTGCGTTGATTTGAATATTTTGTCGGTGAATTTCTTACATTCCCCTTTATATTTATATAAGTGTATGAGTGATAAGGTGCTATTATCTTTAGCGGAAGAATAATCTGATTGTGATCATCTGTGGTTGCGGGTACGATTGTTTATCATTTATGCGTTGATTTGAATATTTTGTCGGTGAATTTCTTATATTCCCCTTTATATTTATATAAGTGTATGAGTGATAAGGTGCTATTATCTTTAGCGGAAGAATAATCTGATTGTGATCATCTGTGGTTGCGGGTAAGATTGTTTATCATTTGTGCGTTGATTTGAATATTTTGTCGGTGAATTTCTTACATCCCCCTTTCTATTTATATAATTATTTTCCATAACAGTTTCCGTATGTTCATCATTTTCTTCAAATTCACCATAATATTTTGCGACAATATTTCTCTTGAAATTTATAATTATTATTTTATATTATTAATACAATATTAATACCAAGAGTGGAAATCTATTTTGAAATAATCCAATTATATTGTAATCTCGGTTGGATTTTAAGATTACTTCACATAACATTTCAATTTGAACCAACTTTAAAATGTCTCCGATTAAATTCTTTCCGGAATATTTTCCTTCAGCAAAAAGTCCAACTTTCAAGTTTGGCGATCATCCTAAAGGACCACTGTAGGTTCCCTAAAGGTTCACTATGTCGTGGATGCCACCAGACCTGACGAATCTCTGCGCAGTACATTCCACGGTTTCAACGTGTCAGCCGTCCACTTACATATTCCTAGCTCTGATTGCTCGCATATTCGGACAATCGAAAGATCGATATCCAGTTCACAATGTCGACATAACGCACATTCCATGGGTGATACCGCCTGATAAACAATCAACGATCCGATCTCTCAGAAATCGTCACAGGGGCAGGGTCGGTCGTTACGAACCGGAAAACTTTCCGTTGTCCGATGATCCACTGTCGATGCAATTATCGGCGGCCGTTTATGGTTCACGGTCCGAATACAAACGGTTCTTTTCAACGGGCGTCGAAGATGAAAGCGAGGAAAGTGCCGATTTTGCACGGGTTTACAGCCCACGGGGAACCGCGCCAGAAATTACCAGTCTGTCGAAAGTTTACGACTTTCTTATCCCGGAAGGTAAGTTTCAATTTTTGCATACATATCGCGCGCTGCTTTCTGTTCCACGAATCAATCGGACAGATACAGGGCGATTCAGCGAGGTGTGCATTACACTATTTGGTATGCGAAGAAATGGCTGGAACGAAACTTGTGCGAGATTTATTTCTGATAAATAAATATAAAAATATAAATTTTATCTCAATTAAAATTGAAAAAATAAAATTAAATCTCAACGCTAGGCATCTTACGTCGTTCTTGAGACTTAATTTCTGGCTCAATAATCTCATAGGCACTACGTTATAATAAATATTGGTAAAAATGTATTTGCAGTTGAGTAAAAATAATTAAATTTTTACTAATTATTGTTTAGCTATGTCAATAACTAGTTAAGTAATCAACAAATACAAGAAGTCTAGACCATGTAGGATTTTTATTAAATGAATTATTTGAATGTATGCGGAAAGTTGGGGAATGTAAAGTTAATGTCAAAAATGTTTAAAAGCCTCTGGTATACGGTAAATTTTGATCTCGTGGTTGATTAAAGATTGAAGAAAAAAATTATTTTTAACGCGACTAATACTCAAAATATTCTCCATTAAATCAGACCGATTTCCTGCCTGCATAAAATTATCAAAAACTTATTTATTGTCGTTTACATGTTGGAGTTTGAAATAAAAAAGTTGAAGTAACATTATGATTAGTACGAATTATTTAATTGTGATATTTTTTTCAGGCGGGAGAAACAATATTCTGGACGGTGATGTTTTCACGGAAGAGTACGATTTTATCATAGTGGGAGCTGGATCCGCTGGCTGCGTCCTGGCCAACAGATTGAGCGAGATTACAACGTGGAAGGTGGTCAATTGCAATAAAATAATTTTTGGAATTTTTCCATTTGCTGATTGAAATCAGCAGAAACCCCATATTTCGATTTGATTGTCATCGGAGACGAGTAATCCAATAAGTGGGCTTAGAATTCGTGGCATGTTTAATAGCGAAGAAGCCTCAAAATGGTCATAACATCGGCACGGACGATCTTGTGTTCTGTGACCCGTTTCAACGAAGAAGCCCTAACAGCTGCTCGACTTTCAGTGAAGGGATTATTGATCCTCCCATCCTCTTTGTCTGACAAAAAGAGTCCACGTTATTGCCACTTAAGAAACCACAAATCATTTGCTTTATCGAAATATTCGGAACAATGATCATTTTATTTGAAAAGCAGACATCTGTTTTACCCACGAAGTAGTCGCACGAGCAATTTCAATTGTAATATTATATTTTTGTTCGTGGCCTGTTTAATTAGATAAACTGAGATATATCGTGGTTAAGTGACGGACTGGTGCATTTAATTGTAATAATGATTACCGTATTTGTAAATTATATTTCTAATTTACATTTGTAAATTTGTACTTGCGATTTGTAAATTATATTATTTCCAAATCTTTTTATTCATAAAATTGTAGTAATGAAGAAAAGTATTCCCACAATTCTGTTAAAAAATGGAACTCGCTGTCAATTTAATTCTAATTAATTCCTAATCGCTAGTCACTTTCTTCTAACCATTCTTCCATTCTTACGCAAGAGAAACGTGTTTTACCTGAAGTTTATTAGTCAGCTATTCACAATCTATTGTAAGACTCATAAAAGTGAGGCTAATTCGCATTCATAAAAGCGAATTCTGCACGAACTCACTTTCCAAGCTCCATTGTTGTTTCACGTTCTAGAATTCGACATAGTGGCCAATCCTATCGAACATTTACATATTCATGGAGCTTTTTCTGCAGACGAAATCGTCAATATTTCGTATGAATCTACAGGTACTGCTGTTAGAAGCTGGCATTGAAGAACCGGAAGTGGCAGACGTTCCAGCGTTTGCCTCGATGTTGCAGGCTAGCAACATCGATTGGATGTATCGCACGCAACCGGAAGCACACTCCTGCCGATCCAGAAGAGGGGGTGGCTGTGCGTGGGCAAGGGGTAAAGTAGGTATTCCAAAATTAATAACAATTATTACTCTACAGATTCTCTGTAGATTTTATATGACATTCTTGAATCGACCTAATTCGTGCTTCCTCAAGATTTTGAGGTAAATTACACGTAATACAGTTTTTGCCATGTCTCGCATACAAAATAGACTTGAACTATTATAGTCTTTGTCACGGTAAAAGTATACTTCATGTTGTGTTGCAATAAAGTCTCATTTTCCAAGCTCCACTTCGTTTCGAAAGCGAGTGCCGAAGAGGTCATGCTGTTCATTGACCATAGATGAAAATGAAATGACAGAACTGATCATCTCAGATGAAACAGTGTTCTTCGTTACTTGAAGAACCGTATACGGCAACCGTTGCCAACCATTAAATAGCTTTATGTTACATTGTGGTATAAGCAGAATTTTTAAAAGCGTCATGCTCGGATGATTCAATTGTTGACTCGTAACGTTTCGGATCCACTGTATATGTTAATTAATGTCAGTGATATTTTTGTTTAGGTCATGGGTGGATCGAGTACAATTAACTATATGATTTACATTCGCGGGAACCCGAAGGATTACGATGAATGGGCTGAGAATGGGAACCACGGCTGGAGTTACGGAGAAGTTTTACCATATTTCCTGAAGTCCGAGAACAATGAAGACCCAGAGGTATGAATGTCTAACTGTAATATTCCATTGAACTAATCCAAAAAAAAAAAATGTTTCAATTTTTTCCAAGAAACGTTTACCAACATATTCGTGACATCTTCCTGATTAAAATGAGTACAAACACGACACCGTTCGGATCACATTTATCTGCATAACTGATGCGCCTCGTTTATCCGAAGTATGAACAACGAATTGAGTAAACGAATTGAGTACAAACACGACACCATTCGGATCACATTTATCTGCATAACTGATGCGCCTCGTTTATCCGAAGTATGAACAACGAATTGAGTAAACGAATTGAGTACAAACACGACACCATTCGGATCACATTTATCTGCATAACTGATGCGCCTCGTTTATCCGAAGTATGAACAACGAATTGAGTAAACGAATTGAGTACAAACACGACACCATTCGGATCACATTTATCTGCATAACTGATGCGCCTCGTTTATCCGAACCAATGATATCTGAGTTCCTCATCGTTTAAATACGTGTTTCATATAACAGTCGAATCTAAAGCGAATATACAACCTAATTCATTGTACAAATCAGTGGATATTTCATCTAACAATAAATACGCCGGACCAATGCTATCCCCTAGATAGGGCCTGTCTAGTCACCTATCCTCTTCAACGTAAGACGCTGGTAGCAAAAACTAGTGGTTGACAAAAGTGACCCCCAAATTCCTAAACCAATTCTAGTTCTTCAACATTGGTTGGTTTCTTTCAGATAGTTAAAAAGAACCCTCACTACCACAACCAGGGCGGCTACCAGACCGTGGAGCGGTTTCCATACACGGACATCACCACTGAAGTCCTCCTGAACGCCTGGGAAGAACTGGGCCAGGACTACGTCGACGCAAACACCGATCAGCAATTAGGTCTCATGCACCTCCAAACCACTTCAATCCACGGAATGCGGCAGAGCACGAACGGCGCGTTCATCAGGCCAATTCGCCGTAAACGCAAGAACCTAACCATAGAAACACAAGCGCACGTCACCAGGATCCTAATCGATCATGAAACAAAGCGTGCCATGGGCGTAGAATACGTTTCAACTGCCACAGGCTTGACCAACGTTGCTCTAAGTAGGAAAGAAGTGATCCTCTCAGCTGGGGCCATCAACTCGCCTAAGATCCTCATGCTGTCCGGCGTGGGACCTGCACGAGAGCTGACCAAACATAAAATCGAAGTCATCAGCGATCTACCTGTCGGTCGGAACCTCCAGGACCACGTGACAATGGACGGTTTTGTGGTGTCGGTGAACACTACGTCGACCAGCAAAGACAACAGTGGGAAGATCGATGACATATTTCAGTATCAACATACTCGTATGGGCCCACTGTCAGCAACAGGCCCGCTATCCTGCGGAGTCTTTTTGCAAACTATATTTGAACATAAACATGGCTTGCCGGATATTCAGTTCAGCTTCGATGCCAGCAACAAAATGGACTTCATCAACGACCCTGCTGACTTTGGGGAAACTGCTGTTGAACCACTGGCTTATTACGATGCTTTTAATGTTAGGCCAATCTTGCTCAAGCCTAGGAGTCGAGGGTTTATTTCGTTGAATGAATCTGATCCTCTTTGGGGACCACCTTTGATCTTTCCAGGGACTTTCATAGCTTATCCTGATGCTGAGGTCATGGTGGAGGGGATTGAAGCTGCTTTGAACTTGTTTCGGACGGAATCCTTCGAGAAACATGGTTGGCAGTTGGTGGATGTTCCATTGCCAGCTTGCAGGCATTTGATTTTTGGTAGCAGGGATTATTGGAAATGTGTGATGATGGAATATACGACGACTATTTTCCATCCGGTTGGGACCTGTAAAATGGGGCCTAAATGGGACCCCGAAGCTGTAGTGGACCCTAGACTGAGGGTCTATGGGGTGATGGGGTTGAGGGTGGTTGATGCTTCTGTGATGCCGGAAATTGTTCGAGGAAATACGAATGCACCGACTATTATGATCGCGGAGAAGGCTAGTGACATGATCAAAGAGGAATGGCTGTTCGGCTGATGATGATAATGTTTTACTTGTCTATTTAGAGTTGCAATTAGATTATTGACAATTAGGTTGTGAGATAGGTGCAACCTAAACTGATTAACTGATGACTAGACAGCGGATTTTAGGCATTTATGACAAGAATGAATAGGTGCAATTTAAGGTAGTAAAAATATTCGAAGAATTTAAAAATACTATTATATTATTTTCAACCTATTGAACATATTAAGATAGAAGTTACACTTCTATTTCACTCTAGTTTGTTGTGCAATTTAGGAAGAAAATTATTATTTTGCATAAAGATCCGCTGTCTACTGATGACAAATTTTATTTAAATATTTCTTAAAATTAATGTTTAACTGGAAAAATGGTCAAGAATAAAATTGACTGGGCTTCAGGCCTCAAGACAATATAAAATATTATGGATACGTTTCAACAATCGAGAAATAATTAAGTATAAGAATAACTGGACTGCTTATTGTATAAAATTTCAAGTTTATGCGAATATGTATAATATGAACAATTTTAGTCTAATGTTATCTTTAATTGTCTTTAATTATTTTCGCTTATTTCCTTTTAATATAATATTCAATCATTTTTTCAAAGTATTATTTGTTCTACCTTCTGTCACTTATGGCAGAGAGGAGCTGTCTTTCGTGCTAACTTCGGAGTGCAACGTGTTGCCTATCGCAAGGCTTCGGTAACAGTGATAAACGTGTAATCATCAACTGTTCTCTTTGAATTGCTTATTGTATAACAATAAAATTTAGTACCGAAATCCGGTTTACTTTTAACATTATTTCAAAGATAAATTACCTTTATTTCAAACTGCAAACGGCAGCGTCATGAACACTGTCAATATTTCAGGATTTGATCTTACCTGAAACAAACAACAACACGTTATGTCTTAAAACTGTACGTTTTCACTAATCGGAAAAATTCTATGAATATCATTTTTATCGTTGAGTTGACCTAAATGAATTTAGTCGGCATTATTCGGTTAATCGAGAATTGGATTAAGCGATGTTCGGATGAACGATGTTGAGATAATCGATACTCCACTGTAAATTGAATTATGAACCCTCGAGGCTGCCAATGATTACTCCAATAACCTACTAATTAGGTAGATTATACGAATTCACGTTCTCGTTGAACGCATTACAGACATTGATATATTACAGAGTGACAAGAAATAACGGAGTTAAACATTTCTTATTATAATTCTGTCAAATCGACGAATTTTGAAAAACCAAATGATAACAACCATAACATAGACCTTTAGTATTCATATATTTAAGAAGTTTCGAAGTGGCCACCCTTTGAGCCGATTCAGAGGCTCAAACGTGTTTTGAAATTTTCGGCTATGGGCCGCAGCTCTTCTGACGTCATTCGGTCCCACACCCGGCGCAGAGATTTTTTCAGCGACTCGAAACTTTTATGGGGCTGAGCAGAGGCCCATGGCCTCCAAAATCGACCACACGCTGGAGTTCATAGAGTTGAGATCCGGTGAGTACGGCGGCCATTCCGCAGATGTGATGAAACCTGGAAAATGGGATTTGCTACGGTTTTCGTGGATCAAGGGGTCAAAATCAACCAAGAAGTGTATCGACGGGACATTCTCGAAGCCGTCGTACTTCTGTAGGCCCAACAGCACCTCGCCGATCCGGAATGGACGTTACAGCAGGATTCCGCGCCGGCCCACAGGGCGAAAACGACTCAGGAGTGGTGCAAAGCCCATTTTCCAGGTTTTCATCACATCTGTGGAATGGCCGCTGTACTCACCGAATCTCAACCCGATGGACTACAGCGTGTGGTCGATTTTGGAGGCCAGGGCCTGTGCTCGGCTCCACAAAAATTTGGAATCATTGAAAAAATCTCTGTACCAGGAGTGGGACCGAATGACGTCAGAAGAGCTGCGGCCCATTGCCGAAAATTTCAAGACACGTTTGAGCCTCTGTATCGGCGCAAAAGAGTGGCCATTTCGAAACTTCTTAAATATATGAATACTAAACGTCCATGTTATGGTTGTCATTATTTAGTTTTTCAAAATTCGTCAATTTGACAGAATTATAATAAGAAATGATTAACTCCGTTATTTCTTGTCACGCTGTATGTTATTCTTAAAAAACTCTAAGAATTCACATGTCGTATAATTTAATAGACATTTTAACAATGTCGATTGTGATCTTTGATAAAAGTTTGTTCTTGCAAAACCTTTAAAGTGTTTTAATTAGGTCATCTTCGTCGGACCATGTGACGTGGTATGTTGATGTAAATGTGAGAATATTTAACAGTGGGAAACTGTTACACAGTAGAACGAGCCTTTCTGTTGCAAGGTTATACGTTATTTTTTATACTTCTGGCTCTGGCTCATGCTTGATTAACAAGATATATAAACCAGAGCAGGACAAGTCTGACGAGTTGATGCATCTAGTGCAGTGGTCGGCAACGGTTGCACCGTTCAGCCCGATTTCGAGGCCCGTGCTTCCCGCGCGTCTCGCTCCCCGTTACGACCCAAGTGCTCAAGGCCCGTAACGTTTAAAATGCGCGTACAACGGTGCAGCTGTTGCCGACCATTGAATCTAGTGCAACAGGATTAACTAAACAATTAACTGATGTATCTTGTTGCACTAGATGCATCTATTAGTGTTTTATAATAAATCTAATAGCGTTTCTTGTTAACCCTTTCAGCTGCTGGAAAAAGAATTTCTTATACCATTTCGGAGTTTACCGAACAGTATTAATGGATATAGGAGGTATTTTCGCGATCGCACTATTTGAAAGAATGGTAATTATTTTTCTCGGCGCTCAGGTTCGATCAATTTCTACACTAAATGAATATAGCTTGAGGGGCATGAAACGTTATAGTCCGGGTTCGAACCAAATAACGCTTCCGATTCGGGTTTGAATCTGCAAAGATGCCCAATGCTATTTTATTGGAGGAAAACAAAGGTGGAGTGTTTCGTCCCAGGCCCGCTAGAGGACTCATCAGTGAGGCTATCCAGCGGACCCTGCCTTAGACAACAAATGTCATGAGGAAAGTTCTTAATATACTAATTGGTGTCAGTTTAGTAACTTGTGAGAAAGTCTTGTTCAACCGCTTGTCCATCTTGCGGACGTTTGTCGAACCAAGGCTTTAACTCTAATTTTTCGCCATCTATAAGATATAGGAGGTATTTTCGCGATCGCACTATTTGAAAGAATGGTAATTATTTTTCTCGGCGCTCAGGTTCGATCAATTTCTACACTAAATGAATTAGTATTAATGGAATTAGCGACTCCGGCTCAGCGTCTAAAGGCGCTGTTCGCAGTCAAAGGGTTAATCAAGCATAAGCCAGACCCAGAAGCATGAGAAATAACGTGCAACCTTGTAACAAAAAGGCAATTTTGTAGAACGAGCAGTTTTATGGAAAAATACGTATGTACAGGCTGTGGTAAAAAGTGTGATCTAAAGAAGAGATCTATGGCTCTTGGAGGATCTAGGGTATCGAACGATGATTAACTGTATTTCTTTAGTAACCATTAGCATAATGAAGGTTACATGTTTCTCTGGGACTAAGAGTGAGAGGCAGTATCGCCAGATCAAGATTTATGTCCCGCGATGTCGCGTGATTAATCCGATACTGGAGAGGGTTACTTTTTCCCCTTAATTTCAGTCAATTCCCCTGATCCGGCGACTCTGGCGAGAGAGGAAAGGTTTGAATCTATAAATCATCTGCAGAATAAGTGCAAGGTAAACAAAGATACCTCTTTGTAATTACAATGTGAATGAAAATACCTCTTTATAAATACAATCTAAATAAAAATAACTCTTTGTATTTGTATGAATTTCGCGTATGATATTCAGGTGAGTTTCGTAGTTCGATAAAATAGCAAAATAAAAGAATACAATTACCGTATCAAACACCGGCTAATGGCGATGATCAACACATGCGCGCGAGTCGACTACGGTAGCGTGTGCCACGTCGCGGCCAATTAAAACCGGGGAACTTTCGCTCGAAGGGTCTTTCCCAATTTTTGAATAAGTCGGGACATGGTGTGCTACCGTGATGCGGACGCGATATTATGGAACTGGAGTGAAAAAGGTGGATACCCTAACCGGTCGATTTCAAAATCGTCCGGGCGAAAGTGAAATTTTTCTATCGGATGTGTAATACGGGTGAGGACGAGCAGAAGACGGAACTAGGGATACTCGGGTAGTAGGAACCAGAGAAAGCAGATGTTTTGCAAGGCTGTTGCTCGAAACCGCGACAGTCTCGAAAATATGAAATCGATAGCACGTGGGCAAAAAAAGGAGAACGCCAGTCTCGTAATCGACTCGTTCGATCCGCTTGCGTATCTATTTCCCAAAGATAAAAATCTTTTTTTTTCACCTTTTTTCGTTATTTCTCTATTTTTCGAGATACTTCGTTTTATACTCCCCTTGAGCCCTTTGGAGGTATATAAAAACGCAACAAAATTTTTGAATATTTGACAAGACATAATTCTTACTAAATTAATGCAATTACCAAAGTTTGGGTTCGATTCACTGCACCGTTTGAGAATTATAGCAACTTAAAGTTTGCACATTTTAACACGTCGTCTTATGGAGAATTCATAAAATTCCACTTCAAACCCTATTTAATTCTTGAAAAGACGCAACTAGAAACTCCAGTTTTCTTATATGTATATATAGTAAAGATTATGTAATTAATTATGTTCAAAATTTATTCGGATTCACTAAACAGTTACAGAGCAAAAAATTATAAGCTGTTACAAAACGCCAAATTTATCGTGTTGTCATCTCACTAGCATGGAAAGGCGACAACTGTGTAGACCACTGAATATAGCTACAATCAGAGGGTACAATTATTCGCAAGTCACTTACAATTTTTTATAATATGAAGAGACACAATTTGATTAAAAAATAAATATAACCTGAAATTCACTAATTAAACGAAAGCTTTTTAAATTAATCTATTTTTTTAAGGCAAAATATACTCATGAATGGCTTTCATTGCCAATATATAGATGGATTTCGAATTTCTTGTACTTTTGTCTATGCCATAGCAAACTATGGCACTGTTACCCAGTCGAAAAAACTAATTTCATTTTGTAAACACATTCATGAATATGCATCTTTGCAATTTCAAAATGATTGTAAATTAAAAATATTAGAATCTAGTGTTAATGAAAATCACAGATTTAGGAAAAAATTCCCTTCAACTAAAAGACTCCTGATTCCACGAATAAGATAAAAATGTTATTGGATACCCCAGAGACGAATAACTTCATCAATCGATTGAATCGGTCTCCGATTTTTGGATGGTTTCTTTTTTTAACCAACGATTGACGATTAACTTCATCAATCGATTGAATCAATCGTCGATTTTTCGATGATTTCTTTTTTTTAATCGTACACATTAATCAATCAATCATGATTAAAATTTTAATCGATTAATGCCGAACTCTGTTGGATACAAATCTGCTGATATTTTCAAATTAATAAAATGTTATAGTTCGTGCCATAGATTCGATATTTATAAATACACGCGAAACAATAATATCATGTGCAAATCATGTCGTCTACCGCATTATAAAATTAACAAGAAGTGACACATAAACCATTAAATACTCTGGAGCGGAAACTCCAATTATGCAGAGTCCAAGTTTGCACAATATCTTCGGACTTCACCATAGCAGAGATAACGACGCCTATAAATAAAGGAAAAAATTAAAGAAAAAGGCCCGTTGTTTCTCATCCTTCGAGTGTTTCTGCACAGTCATTCCTGTCCCACTTTTTCAATCGAGTCCGTCATTTCAACGTAATGGAGGATAAAGGATTTCGTGGACAAGACCACGTACACCGCAAAATTTGATCCGCCTGCGAAACCGAAAATTAGAATGACCCAGATCCTAGTCCGCTGTAACATAATGGATCCATCTTCTGGCCAATTAATTACGTAACCGAGCCAAGCGACGAGAATCATTGGCCCGTGGCGAAGTTTTGATCGGTCATGTGTGAAGGTGATCGACCAATCGCCGTGAACTTGATACCCGATATCGCAGTACTAAGATCAATATTGCTTTACAATTAATTTTTATAATTTTCATATTGTTATTGGGGTATCAGAATATCTAGAGGCTTGCTCTTTATTTGATTATCTTCCATATAACGCTTCGGTGGTACAATGTTTCTACAATTCCGTAAAAATTCACGAAGATAGCGTGTAATTTTTTATACTGTATATAAAATGCTAATTACGGCCCTGACTGCAGCGCACACGCGTTCAGTACCCGGAGAAAGCATTAATAGTTTCGTGCAATCATCGTAAGCTACTAGTTTCGGTTGACAATGCGTGTCTTCCGACGAAATTATTTGCTCAAGACTGCTCCTGCGAGCAAACACGGACCATTAGAGAACAGTACGTCGCAAACTTGCTGTAACTCTACACATAACTGTTCTGCTTGAAAGAAAAAGTCTACGGTTCACGGATATATGTATACTTCTTTGTGGTGCACACGTATCTCCTTTCTCGTTTTGTTACGTTGCCACTTAACGATACGATACTGCGTTGGTGCAGTGACAGTCGCGTGAATTTTATGATTTTCGCGTACGGTTGCAATGGACTGCTGCGGTAGGTAAGAGATCAAACATTTCAGACATATTGTGGATACTGTTTTGTAATGCTTGTTTGGATTTGATAAATTTTAGAAGACTGATGCAATCTACAAATGGCTAGGTTTATTGGAGTAATTCATTTCTGTCGTTGTACTTACATAAATAAATCGAATAAAAAAGATTTCGGACATTTTGTGGATACTTTGTGGATCTTACAATACCTAATTTCAATTTGACGAATTTTGGAAGACTGATGTAATCTAGAATGGCTGGTTTTATTGGAGTAATTCATTTCTGTCGTTGTACTTACATAAACAAATCGAATAAAAAAGATTTCAGACATTTTGTGGATACTTTGTGGATCTTACAATACCTAATTTCAATTTGACGAATTTTGGAAGACTGATGTAATCTAGAATGGCTGGTTTTATTGGAGTCATTCATTTCTGTCGTTGTACTTACATAAATAAATCGAATAAAAAAGATTTCAGACATTTTGTGAATACTTTGTGGATCTTACAATACCTAATTTCAATTTGACGAATTTTGGAAGACTGATGTAATCTAGAATGGCTGGTTTTATTGGAGTAATTCATTTCTGTCGTTGTACTTACATAAATAAATCGAATAAAAAAGATTTCAGACATTTTGTGAATACTTTGTGAATCTTACAATACCTAATTTCAATTTGACGAATTTTGGAAGACTGATGTAATCTAGAATGGCTGGTTTTATTGGAGTAATTCATTTCTGTCGTTGTACTTACATAAATAAATCGAATAAAAAAGATTTCAGACATTTTGTGAATACTTTGTGAATCTTACAATACCTAATTTCAATTTGACGAATTTTGGAAGACTGATGTAATCTAGAATGGCTGGTTTTATTGGAGTAATTCATTTCTGTCGTTGTACTTACATAAATAAATCGAATAAAAAAGATTTCAGACATTTTGTGAATACTTTGTGGATCTTACAATACCTAATTTCAATTTGACGAATTTTGGAAGACTGATGTAATCTAGAATGGCTGGTTTTATTGGAGTAATTAATTTTTGTCGTTGTACTTACATAAATAAATCGAATAAAAAAGATTTCAGACATTTTGTGAATACTTTGTGGATCTTACAATACCTAATTTCAATTTGACGAATTTTGGAAGACTGATGTAATCTAGAATGGCTGGTTTTATTGGAGTAATTAATTTTTGTCGTTGTACTTACATAAATAAATCGAATAAAAAAGATTTCAGACATTTTGTGAATACTTTGTGGATCTTACAATACCTAATTTCAATTTGACGAATTTTGGAAGACTGATGTAATCTAGAATGGCTGGTTTTATTGGAGTAATTCATTTCTGTCGTTGTACTTACATAAATAAATCGAATAAAAAAGATTTCAGACATTTTGTGGATACTTTGTGGATCTTACAATACCTAATTTCAATTTGACGAATTTTGGAAGACTGATGTAATCTAGAATGGCTGGTTTTATTGGAGTAATTCATTTCTGTCGTTGTACTTACATAAATAAATCGAATAAAAAAGATTTCAGACATTTTGTGAATACTTTGTGGATCTTACAATACCTAATTTCAATTTGACGAATTTTGGAAGACTGATGTAATCTAGAATGGCTGGTTTTATTGGAGTAATTCATTTCTGTCGTTGTACTTACATAAACAAATCGAATAAAAAAGATTTCAGACATTTTGTGGATACTTTGTGGATCTTACAATACCTAATTTCAATTTGGCGAATTTTGGAAGACTGATGTAATCTAGAATGGCTGGTTTTATTGGAGTAATTCATTTCTGTCGTTGTACTTACATAAATAAATCGAATAAAAAAGATTTCAGTCAATCAATGCTTAATTTGAATTTGATAAATTTTGGAAGACTGATGTAATCTATAAATTACTAGCTTTATTGGAGTAATTAATTTTTGTCGTTGTAGTAACATAAATAAAATGGATTTTTTCCTTTGTATTTTGAGGACCCCATGTGAATGTTCATATCTACTTTAAATTAGGAATACAGTTTTTCTCCGCTATAAGACGACGACGCTTGTTTCGCAATAAGAATATCGCCACCCCTTCGTCCTCTATTCTTCTCCAACAAAAGATATGGCCGCTTGACCGACTAGTTTGTAGTTTGCCGCTACGTGCAAGCCTGTTTTTGTTCGAACATTTTTTATTCTCTTACTCATTATGAAAATCCAATCATGCTATTTACAATTGCTCGTATCCGGGAGCTACTCGACTAATGAGATCCATTGGCTAATTCATTTTAATGATAGTATTGTAGAGCACATAGCGTTTTTATTGGCAATATTAAAACATTTTAATAACTAGCGTGCCATTTATGTGTCGCCGTGACACGAAACCGTATATTAGGTCCGTGGGAATAAAAAGTTTGGTCATGCCGGCGGCTGTATAAGCAAATACTTTCATTCAATAAGTATTGATATTTATTCATGAGTACTTTTTACAAATGTGATGCATCGATGGCAGTTTGTTTTATTTTAACACTAAACCTACCACGAGGGGTCAAACGAACCATTTTGGATTTTTTGTTTGACAATTATTGAAATTGTAAAGGTGTTTCCATGGTAATTCATTGAATACATTTGTTGGCTCCAGTATATATTATAGTAAAAAAAAGCACCAAATATAAATAAATTTAATTTTGCTATTTTTATAATACTATACACATCAGCCACTTTTGATAGGTTTAGTGTTTCATTACGTGTAGTTAATAAGTACATATAGATATTAAAATTGTTGAACTTAATTATATTAATATATTGAGTCTTGAACAGCTGAGATCCTTTCTTAAACATTTTTTTTCAGGTGGAGCCGTCAAGGACATACGGAGGTTAACTCTATTTTTCCAAATAGACCGATATGATTGTTTATGTGTCTCAAGATGATTACGATGATCAATCCTGAAGGTCACTCAAGGTCAACTGCACTAGAATATAAATCAAAGCACATTTCGAACATTTAGCACTAAACCTACCACTACCGGTCGATTGACCGGTATTATATTTTTCATTTTACAATTATTAAAATTATTTAGTTGCCTACATGGAAACTGATTCAATAACATTCTCTATCCCAGCACATATTCTACTAAAAATTGTACAAAATTTAAATGAATAGAGCCTTGTCATTTTCATAAGCTGAAACATTTTTATCGCGTTTAGTGCTCGGTAAGTTTAGTGTTAAAAAAAGATGTCCGACGATGGAGAACAGGTCGACCGACTTTGCACCTTAGAGATCAGCGATCGCGGTGGTGACAAGGGGAGAAAAAGATACGCGAAGAAGAGAAGCGATAGATCCCAAGGCCAGGAGAAATGGAAGAGGTCAGAAAAATGTTGATCGCACCCCGATGGTCAAAGGTGCAAGTACATGCCGCAGGTAGCCTTTCTGGCTGCTAAAGTGGTGGTAGTAGCCGGCGTACTGTTTATACGTAGAACGCAATGTTCGAACACTCAGTCCGTCGCTTTCTCTGCGTCCGCGAGCTGCTCGATCGTCTTGATTCACGTGGTTTCGGGATCGAGGTGCGTGGTCCACGAGATCGATGCGTTTTCGTAAGACATCGAGATGTGTAGACGAGGTAGACATCGGTAGAGCACCGTCACGCCACCAATTGTTCCAGTGAGAAAGAGAGGGGCATAGGATACTATATACATCGTGGATTCAATAGGTTTGCCGCTGACACATCGTTACTCGCTGGTAAAAGTTCTTTCATTAACGAATCGGGTTACATCTGGGCCGACCTTTACGAGGTTCCAGTACAATACGTATAAGGGGCTCATAAAATTGTTTTAACACTAAACCTACCACTGCCGGTCAAACGACCGGTTTTGTATTTTTAATTTCACAATTGTTGAAATTATTAAGTTGCTTACATGGAAATTGTTTCGATCGATCTCTTTATCCAAGCAGATATTGTAATAAAAATGGCAAAAAACTCTAAATACGTAGAGTCATGTCAGTTTTAGAAGCTAAAATATTTTCATCGCTTAAAAGTAACTGGTACATGTTCCCTTATAAAAATGACAAGATTGATTTTATTTAGATTTTGTGCGGCCCCTAGTGTAATACATACTCTACTAAGGATATGTACAACCATTCCTTATGAAATCATTTTTATTATTTCAATAATTGTAAAATACAAAATCTGGGACCGGTCATTTTGAACGGTGGTGGTAGGTTTAGTGTGTTAAAACACTGTATATGTATTTACTGTACATCTAAAATACACAGTGGATCCAAAGAATATTTGAATGAAACGTTAAATTGTTTAAAAACACTGTACATGTATCCAAAGAATATATGTATATTTGAAGGAAGGTTATAGGTTCATTTTATGAAAAAATTTCCATGGTTATTATTTAGTAAAAATTCGAGTACAGAAGAAACAATCAATATATAGAATATAATAATATACATTTCCAGCGTTCACTTTTTATTAATAGTTAATTTAGTAAAGAAATATCATTCTGGGGCATTTAAATTATTTTATCCTGGGACATTTAAATTATTTTTCCTTATGGAAATTCAGATTGGAAAACGTATTTGTATCCTTTTTATAGTAATCTGTTTTATA
This sequence comes from Lasioglossum baleicum, assembly GCF_051020765.1. Taxonomy (NCBI): domain Eukaryota; kingdom Metazoa; phylum Arthropoda; class Insecta; order Hymenoptera; family Halictidae; genus Lasioglossum; species Lasioglossum baleicum. Next base: position 4,171,015 of record NC_134946.1, on the reverse strand, counting down.
GGATTCCATGTGGAAAATTGTTTCGAACAAAATGATAGCAGAAAAGTATCGGTGCATGTGCCTAGCCGGCAACACGTGTCGAATAAGTTTCCGCGAACCCACTCTATCATTGTGTTTAGCTTTCACGTTTGAGTGAATCTCGTAGTTGGTAGATGGATAAGACTGTTTAGTATGTTGTTGATGTTTTCTTCTAGCAGAGTTCCAAGAAAGCTTCTAATTTATTACCGGTTTCTAGTTTCTGCCATATATGTTTAAGAGAGTGAATATTAAATTTTCTTTATTTTTACTCTGGCAAATATTATAATTGACGGTCTAGTCCTAGGTGTGGCGTCTAATTTCTGTTAGAATGATCATCCTTGACGCAAGAAAATCATCTCTGAGTAGTTCTCACAGATAGGGCATTCTCTCCTAGTATGGCGTGAATAATTTTCGCGGTCTCTCTGTTAGCGTATTGCTATGGTTAAACTCAAGCTAGAGAGCGCGTCATTAAATATTTATTCTTTGTTCAATTCGACATTTTTCTCATACTTATCATACGTTTGTTAGATTAATTTGTTTCATGAATTCAATTATTTTACTCTGTATTTTTGAGACGTGCAGTGCATTCGTCGCGCAGCAACCGTGACGCAACATCGCCCCAAATGATTTATCACAGGTCCAATCGAAAGTCGAGGAGCATTTTTGTAATTCTTCTGTTGCAATAACAAAACATTCTTAAGGTTCGTAATATAGTATTTTCACCAGTTTTTACTATAAAACATAAAAATATCTAAGATGTGCCTTTGTGTTCCGGTGTGTATTATTATTAGGTTGTTGCATACGAAATATCCGACATTAAAAAATACTATTATAACCTGCAGGTACACCACTGTGCAAAAGAAAGAAGCACCCGGTACAATCACACAAATAGACTGCGGATCTTCGTGCAAAATAAAAAATGTTTCCATTGATTGCAAGACACAGGAGCCAAATTAAATCTTGTTAATACCTCCACTGTTTTGAATTGTACGTACCCATTTTTGTCATAAATGCATAAAATCCGCAGTCTAATTGTGTAAGATATAATGACAAACAATATCTTTACGTAGAAATTGTATTGTACAATGATTGATTTATTGCATTTGCAGTATTAGATAATCCGCAATAACACATATTCTCAGAACTATTCAACGATTCAGCGAAATCCTTAATCAGAACTTACTGTGTTATTATTTGATTTTTTACGCTGTTCTATTAAATATGGCCGGGTGCTTCTTTCTTTTGCACAGCAGTGTATATTACACTGTACCATTTTGGGACAGAGTTGCCAGATGAGTGGAACTGACTCGAATTGAGGGGAAGAAGTTACCCCTTCTCTGCCAGTACCGGATTAGTCACGTGACGCGCCACGTGATCGAGTAGCGCCGTAGAAGGGGAAGGGTGGAGTGGGGGGATACAAGTCTAAATCTGGCGACTCTGTTTTAGGGTATGAAGCTGATCTTTAAGGCTACATCTTCAATTTTTATCTTATAAATGAAGAAGGTACAATCAAGAAATACTTGGGAAAAAGTTTTCTTAACGTCACCGTCAGGAGTCAGACACACACCTCGTATGCAACCTAATATGTCATTCTGCATTTTTGAAGCGTGCACTGAGAATGCCAAAAGGGGGCAGAAAGTGTGTCGCTATGTCGCCCAAAAAAGTTTGATCGGCACCAAGAGTCGCGCGAACGATAAGTATGACGATGTCCCCGGTGTTCGCATTGTTGAAAGAAGAAAGCTACTGGCGGACGACGCGAGATTACTTCGAATTGTTCCGCGTGTGCTCGGCTCCTCGTTGTAAATGCAAAGAGGCCGTGTCGGCGACGGGAAGGCTCTGTGTTGGTGAATGAAGCTGGTTAACATGCAAGTGAGAATCGCCGTTTCGGAGTTTCTCATTTATTGTCTCCAAATATCGTCGGCGGCAGTGTGTAAAACAGTCTGGAATTAGATTATGTTTCTCGTTAAAAGAGCACACTTTGAGGCGCGTGCTAAGTGGCTCTATCGCGATCATCTTAATCGTCCGTATCGTTAGCTCTTCGTGTGGAAGGTGTCCAGGGCCGGTTTAGGATTTACACAGGCCCTAGGCAATCTAGAATATCGTCTTCTCAAATCAGACCAGGTGTGGGCCATTTCTAGACATTTTTTTACGAGAAAATTAGGCAATGCAACGATCCAAGGTCCTCCGAGCCGATTAATGGATTGCATGATTTTATGCATTCATGAGAAAAATGTAAATATTATATAATATTTTCACTACATTCAAACTATTCGGGAAAAATGTAAATTTATATTTATCCACTGTGTCTTGTAATTGATGCGCGAACTTTTTATTTTGCATAAAGAGCCGCGAATTAAAAGTTGCGAATTTTTTTATTCGCCGACTTTCTAGTTTCTGGTGAAAAATTTAGAAACACTGTTGTGTCATTTTCAGCCTGTTAGACACATTAAAAAAGAATTGTGGCTATTAATCGTAAGGGAAGAGGAACTCAGTGATACTGTGTGTCATTTCAGCGTGTCGTAACATGTTAAAAATACACTATTAACTGTTACTTAATTGTTACGTCACTGATGTAATAGGAAACTCCAATAAAATGAAAAAACTTCCACTATTGCTTCATAGTTCCTTAATCTGGTTTATGCCAAATGTTTCGTAGGCTCTCGATAAGTACATCGTTGCAACTGCGTCGAATCTCAACGGTCATAAACACATGTTAGTGTTACTATTCCAATGTTAATTCGGCGAACAAGGTAAAATGATCACGTAACATTCAAAATTTCTCCTTAAGCGTTGAACACGTCACCGATGAACGTATTTGCATAACAGAATCTCAACTGGGATCGCATTATGCGTATACACATATGTAAAACATGTGGTTCGTTTACTATGAAAGTGGCGCTAATTGCAGGTATGCGAAACAGGCTATAAGCTGATATAGACACCAACGGATTTTATGAATTTATTGTCAGAACGAGTAAGTGCTATTTAAAACAGTAAAAATGTTGAAATTATTTATCTATTATTTTCAGCTTGTTGAAATCATTAAAGTAGGAATAAAAAATGTCCGTCTAGTAAAATAAATAAAACATAACAAAACAAAAATGTAAATATATGTATATTAAATTAATATATTATTAAAATACATAAAAAAAAATTAAATACATTAAAAATCATTGAAGTAGGAATAAAATGTTTTTCTAGTAAAATAAATAAAACATAACGAAAAAGATGTAAATATATAATACATTAAATTAATATGGTATTATTAGAATATAATATATATGTATAACAAAATAATGTAAGTGGAACACATATAATCTGCCAGGTATTAGAAAATATTTCATCATGGGACGTTAGTCAAGTCCACCCAATAGCTATAAAGAATAGTTTATATCAGTTGATCCGATCAAAGTACATCATGTTGGAGAAATGATTCTGTGTAATCAGCAAGAGTATCAAAAGACAGCCTCCTATATACATTCCCCGGCTATCTTGGAATTCTACCAAACTATCTCGCGTTTAATTCCCATCAAAATGAGCCGATTGCCCTAAATTTCCCTTGACAAGAGACGAAACCACAAAAAGTTGCTCAATCTTTGCCACACACCCAGGTTCCCAGAAGTCAAAGTTAAAATTCCTACAATCCCATACGTTTCATTTCGTGTGGATTTTTCATGGGAATATGGAAAATATGGTCACCCGATAACTTCAATACAAAATCAGCAATTTTTTAAACACCGATATCGATAAAATAATATCTCGTTAACTATCAGGCATAGGACATATGAAGGTCAATACATATTTACGCAGAATTCGATACTCTAACGATCCATGACACAAAACATAGATCTTTCCATTGGAAGAGATCAAGGTGACCGTGAAATCTCCGAAACACCTTCGCGCATGTAGAAAGTGTTTACATCACAAGATTTCGCTCTCTATACCATGCAACTTTCGTATACGTATTGTTTTTGTTTAATTAGAAAAGAATTTTTCCTGCGTTATTCACGGCGCGTTCTCTGTTATTGCAGATGCCCTCGGGAAGCCGTAGAAGGAATCATCGGACGACATAAGCCGGCACTTCTAGTTCATTGCCTCCGCGAGACCGCATTAAGGACATTCTCGCAGATGCAAGTCGATCCCTTTTTATGGCGATCAGGAGCAACGAAAAGCGTGCATTTGTTCTACATCCGAAGATAAAGAGCTATAATGACTTGACCCAGTGCCGGCGCCGCACTGACATTTACCCGGCATGAGATCGCTGCCATTTTCTGAGGACCTGTTTCGCTCATTCGGCTGTCGAGCAACAAATTTATCAAATTAACCGAACGTCGTGGAACGTTGATTGTTTCACTTATTTTATAAATTAGAGAGAATAAAATAACTGGGAAATTGTGCCTCCGCTACAAAATACCAAATAGACGATCGTAGACGTTGAAAATATTACGTTAAATGTGAGAAAATAAAATATTTTATAAATTGAATCTTTCGGAGCTACCGAAATGTTGATGTTGAGGATTGCATTGCAAATGAGAACGTACACATCAATCACAGAAAACAGTTAAGGAAGGAATATTTGTTGCAGAATCTATTCTGTCGCCTTTAATTGTTCGAATTACATGAAAAAGAAAGAAAACATTTTGAGATAAAAATAGCAGAGCCATGGGGATCGTGACAGCGACCACGATAGCCATAAAGGGCGCCACGTTGCTTCTAGGCAAAGTAGCCATAATCCCCATATTGATTGCAGCGATAGCATACTTTAATTACGATTTAATGGATCCGGAGAAGCAGCCGAAGGTCACGAAGAATTTGATGAAGGAGTATGATTTTATTGTGGTGGGGGGTGGGTCGGCCGGTAGCGTGGTTGTTAATCGACTTTCGGAGAACCCCGAATGGAAAGTATTGTTGCTGGAGGCTGGCGGACACGAGACTGAGATTACCGATGTGCCGATACTATCGCTGTATTTGCATAAGAGCAAAGTAGATTGGCAGTATAGGACCCAGCCGCAGGACTCGGCGTGCCAGGCTATGGTTGATCGCAGGTGCTGCTGGACCAGGGGAAAGGTAAAGGAATTTCCCATCGAATCGATGGATTTCCAAAGATTTTTTTAACAAAATCAGATTGAAGTTGGCGGCTTTTGTGAATTATGATTGCAATTACCAGATGGAGTTGCAAGTATTGTGGTGAGATGACGAGGTCCTTGACAGCAATGAGATGAGGGGAGGGAGCACGAATTGAGGGGAAGAAGTTACCCTCTCCAGTAGTAGGGGAAGGTAGAGTGGGGACACAAAGTCTAGTCCCGGGGACCTTCACGTCATCTCACCACAGTACCAATATATTGCCAATTTTTCGAGAATCGAAAACTTAGTGTTCACATACTCTCTGGACACACTGTATGTGTATTATTTTGTTGGGAATGGAATATGACAAAGTGTGAAATTCCAGGTCCTCGGTGGCTCGAGCGTACTCAACACAATGCTCTACATTCGAGGGAATCGACGTGACTTCGACCAATGGGAGAGTTTTGGAAATTATGGCTGGAGCTACAAGGATGTTCTGCCCTACTTCAAGAAGTCGGAAGACCAGAGGAACCCCTACTTAGCTCGGAATACTAAGTACCATGCCACCGGTAAGACAACGTCTCCAAAATCTGTATTGTATTATTCAAATTCTGTATTAATTCTAATATCAATATTAATTGAAACTGAACTGAGTAACATTAGCAATCATGTAATACATCTTTTTTGTAAACTGTAGCATCCGTTCAATTTTCTTGTAAACAGTAATCACGACAAGAGTCTACTACAACTCGTGCGAATTAGGTCAAGAGTTGTAATGCTCGATTCTAATCAAATGTCAACAAACCGGTCCGAGATAGTCCGTACATAAATAGAAGAAGTAGATTACGCAAAATAGAGATTATGTATAATTAATAAAAAAGATAAAAAAGATTACGTAATAGATTATGTAAAATAGAGATAAGCATACCGCGACAGAGATAGCATGCATAACTAACACCTGGGGTAGACTAATTTAGGTACGACAATTTATCGAAACGTATAAATAAAACAAAAAATTATTTTTCAAAAGAAAATTCAAAATTATGCAGGTCAGTGTGTTTTCACGTAGAATATAAATATGACCTTGAATGACCTTGAATAATTATAGTGAATGAATTCCTCGTGAAAAAGACTACCATTGTAGGCGTTTGAAAAGGGGTGGTTTCGTTCTAAAAAATGAAGATGAAAAAAAAATAAACGGGTACGATACAGTGTTGTAGCCACAATTTAGACCTCAACAACTGAAATCTTGTCAATGTTCTTCCAGGAGGTTACTTGACCGTCCAAAACTCCCCATACCACACCCCGTTGGGCGTCGCCTTCCTTCAAGCAGGTGAAGAGATGGGCTACGATCTGGTGGACGTGAACGGTGAGCAGCAAACAGGCTTCTCCTTCTACCAGTACACAATGCGACGAGGTGCCAGATGCAGCACAGGGAAAGCCTTCATCCGGCCGATCCAGTACCGCAAGAACTTCCACCTGTCCCTCTTCAGCCACGTGACCAAGGTCCTTATAGATCCCCGTACTAAACGAGCTTACGGCGTCGAATTCATTCGCGAAGGTCGCAAAGAGGTCGCCTACGCCAGAAAAGAAGTGATCCTCTCAGGTGGATCTGTCAACACTCCTCAGCTGTTGATGCTGTCAGGAGTGGGCCCCAGAGCCCACCTAGAACAAGTGGGGGTTCCCGTGATCCATGACTCCCCAGGAGTTGGCGAGAACCTACAGGATCACATCGCTATGGGCGGTTTAGCCTTTCTGATCGACTACCCAGTGAGCATCGTGATGAGCCGTTTGGTGAACATCAACTCTGCGATCAGGTACGCCGTCAACGAGGACGGTCCTTTGACCTCCAACGTGGGCCTGGAGGCAGTTGGATTCATCACCACCAAGTACGGCAATCAGAGCGACGACTGGCCTGACATATCGCTCATGTTAACAGCGTCGTCAACGAACTCCGATGGAGGGACTCATGTTAAAACGGCTCATGGGTTGACGGACGATTTTTATAACGACATTTACGGGAAGATTAATGAAAGAGATGTCTTCGGGGTCTTCCCCATGATCCTCCGACCTAAATCCCGAGGTCGCATTAAATTGAGAACGACGAATCCACTGGATCATCCGCTCATCTATCATAATTACCTGACACACCCAGACGACGTGGGCGTCCTCCGGGAGGGCGTGAAAGCTTCTATAGCGTTCGGGGAGACGAGTAGCATGAAGAGGTTCGGAGCCAGATTCCATAACAAGCCCATACCTAATTGCAAACATTTGCCACTGTACACCGATGAGTATTGGGACTGTGCTATCAGGCAGTACACTATGACGATCTACCATATGAGTTGCACCGCGAAGATGGGACCACGATCGGATCCATTGGCGGTTGTCGATCCTGAGCTGAGGGTCTATGGGGTGTCTGGGTTGAGGGTGATCGATGCGTCGATCATGCCCACGATTACTAATGGAAATATCAATGCGCCGGTGATCATGATCGGCGAGAAGGGCGCTGATATGATCAAGAAACAGTGGATGACGAGAAGCAAGAGAGACAATGTGACTGACAGTGGTTTTTAGTAAGATTCTTGTTGGAGAACTGTTTAAGTTTGAGAGATGGGGGTTTGGAAGGGGTTCCTATGAGGTGAGTTTTGTAGTTTGACGGCTCTAAATATAAAATTGTTTCCGTATTCGGAAATAAGTTATTCTGAAGCAACAAGTATAGCGGGCCAGGGCTACTTGCGGCTCGCGAGCCGCAGACAACTCCTCTCCCCACTCCTGAGTCCTCACCACCAAACTGTGGAGTCAGGAAATGGTGGAGAGATTAGTAGTGTATATATTATAATGTATATATGTATAGGGAATCCGTATCCTCGCAATCACGCGGGGCAAAGCACGGTAGGGGCAATATGAAGTAGTTGGTAGTGGGAATACCGGTGTGGTAGTGGGGTCTTTGAAGCGACAGCGGGGAAGAAGTTGTTCGGACCTGTCGTATGCAAGGGTGCCCCAGAGATTCCAATTTTAAACTTACCCACGTCTGCCACTTAAAACATTAGCATTTCTCCTTGAAACTTGGTGAAAGTTACAAATTAAAGTAGGCATTGAGCAGTGTAATTTACAAGTTTGTTTAACAATTTGAAGTTGTTATGTTACAAGGCTCACTCTTTACGATACAAATGAGTAATCCAAGGAATTCAACGAAAGCGTATCTTCACCGTTACGCGGCTACACACTTGTAATTAAAGATGTGTACTTTAGAAAATTGCACTGAATTTTCCACGAAACTAACAGTTACATTTACAGCTTCTAATTTGTGAATTGCTTAAATGGATTATTCATTTGTACTCTTTCCATGATGTATAAATTGTTATAATGTACAAGGTATCCCACAAAACTAGAACCTAAGCCTCGTGTACCTATGTACGTAGCTATTGTTACAAATTGTGGATGTGTATGCTATAAAAATATCAAAAATAGTCGTGACTAAACCGGCGTGATTTTAATTGTACAATAGTTAAGGATAATGTAGTATGATGATTGTAATTTATATGGAGTGTCCTAGGATCAATGACGCAGTCACAATATCGCTAAGCAGTTATATACTATTTATTGTTGATAGAATAAATAGCATAAGCCTGCTTTTGTATATTTATTTTAAACAATCAAATTGTTAGATGATAAGGTGTCGAACCATGTCCTATACAGTACCTTTCATTATTTAATTTTAATAACATGTTGAAGAGTTGTTTCCAGTGTTTCAATTCTACCTCCCGAAATCTTCGAAAAATCCTACGACTATGCAGACGTAAAAACGTTAAAAACAACATTCCCGGCACACGAAAGTTTCAATGTTTAATTTATTCGACCCTGTCTTCTCGGATGAAAAAATGTGCGAGTGCTTCGGCAAACTTGTTTTTAGCCATGCAGAAGTTACAACATAATCGATACTGCAGCGCATTGCTTCACCGTGGATCGCTCGTATGTGATCGACTAGCATTTCGGCCGATTTGAAAACTTGAACTGACACTGCCCCCGGTGCAGCCAGTTGCATAATTTTGACTGGATCCCGTCGAGTGATTGTTGGCCGCATACTTTCAAATCGCGTATCAACAATATGTATCAGATCACTCTGGAATTGCAAATTTTTCAAGTCAACGTATATACAGCGGATCCAAAAAGTATTTGGACTCAAAAAGAACAACTCTCTCGAGAAATTGTCGACATTTAAACTGCGATAATTTCGTTAAAGAAAATAATATAAATAAATATATAATGTACCTGGCCTCATTGTGAATCATGAAGATTTTTCAAATCGTAATTTTACTATTTTTCCATCAGTTAAATGTTTTTTAAAGTTCATTGGGAATATGTGAGAAAAGTATAAATGTGCGATCACTATCACGGTGAATGTGTTACAGTAGAAAATTGTACCACTGACATATGCAGGAAGTAATTTTCGATTACGTTACTCCACTATTACTGTGAAGATAATGTATCCACGCTTTCTTAGATGCGTCACAAGATGGAATAACTCGATTTCGACATTATTCTGACGTCAACGATTATCGTAACTCGTTTGGGATTAATTACGTATCAGTGAATATTACGAACAATGCTAGAAAAAAAAGTTATGTAGCGTATTTGCTAACGGTAACAAAAGTTAATTTTAAACTAACAAGAAAAGAAACAAAAACACGAAAAATAATAATAAATTGTTTGGAATGGGAATTGCCAGGGATGGAAAAACAACTTCTGACTCGCAACTCCAAATTCCGCGACCGCTCGCGTGTCCCTTGAACGTCCTTGAACACATCGCACCGATTCGTCGGCCGAATGAAAGTACATTTCACCAGCAGCGAGTTGCATAACCTGGCCGACGTTTAACAAGAAATTCCCGATCTTTCGGACACTCGCATAAAATGCTACGTGCTGTTAGACACACACCAGCCCGAAACTTGCGAGTGCAGAAATTCTAAATGACCTAATCTTTTGCATCATAGACGTTCGGATTCGAGTGAATAATTGACCACTATAACTCGCGTGTATCTTTATCGCGCGTTTCGCCATCACCATTAGCTGACAAAAAACCTGTTCGCGGTATCGAAATGTCACATTTCTCAAACTTTAATTAACCATTTGGAATGTGCCACATTTTTTGTGTGGTCACGTGGCGCGAGGAGTGGAATACCGATTTTTTGACGATCACGTCAGCCACCCTGTGGACATATGGGATGTGAAACAGTTTACGGAAAGTTATATCTTAAGAGACCGACTGATTTGGGGCCCAGGGTTCCTGCGTAAATTTTGTTCCTCGCGATGATTACTATAAGATGCAATTTATAAAAATTAGACCTTGAAAAGAAGGGTCAAGGTCATTTATGCGGGTAAAATAGATCTTCTTGAGGCATAGAATCCCACTATTATGCATGACTGCATATTATGGCATGACCTGTATATGTGCACTGCGATTATGTTTTACATTATGGATTGAGGGTGTTTTTTTTTTCATGCATTTTGTTTTTGTTTTCTGATTCAAGCAATTCTCGAGTGGATTGAAAGTGGAGCACGTACCTAGCGAGCTCTGAACGGGTCACACTGCAAACACAACTCGCCAGTTTCGCATTACCATCATTCTTAATCGATAAGGAAGTTTCCTAACAAATATTTGAAAGGTTTTGAAAAATTCTGCTTCCCAAAAAAATGTTTGGAACAAAAATTTATCTGCTTTTGATCAAAATCAAAAATTTCCAAAAAATGTTTTTAATAAAGGAAGATTAGTTCCATTTTAAATTGAAGGTCATGTCAAGGTCTCAGTATGTCAAGTCCAAGGAATGTTATTGGAAAGTCAATTTCTAATCGATTGGAAGCTAGAGATGTCATGCGCGTAATTATTATTATTATTATTTGGATACTTCGTTTCAATAGTTGAATGCACATTTGCATCGTCAGCTTGCGTCGGGGAAAGCAAAAATGTTCGTTTTGAATTTAACATGGAAATAGCTACTCGTGATCATTCAGACTTTGGAAGGTGGGACATTTAATTTGCATGTCGAAATGGCACCCTGCTTTCTATAGAGCTCGACCGAGCTCTTATCGGAATGTGCTTCGAATAAGAATGTCGAAGAGAAACCGTTCGACGACGTGCATCAGAAAAAGGACGTCACTCCCACGCACTTCCGACGATCACTTCCTGATGGCGGACTCATGAGAATTTGTAATTAAGGTTGTTACCAATTAGTGCAACAATGAGTACTTAAAATCAAACGAGCACAGGATAGACCACCTGTGGAGGTGCTGTCAGTGCTAACATTAGCAGGATATAAAGGTGAACGTCGTTGATCTTTACCGACCAAGATGCTTTACATTATTTACAATATTTACAATATTATGACACAAATGAGTGCAATTTAATAAGAATGTATAAAAAAAACTTTTACACGCTTATATTAAAATGCACTAAAAAGGAGAAAATAACTTTTTAGAGATTAGTGACTATAAATAAAAGCGTGAAGCGGTAAACTATATTGACGTGATCTTCGTGGACGTTCCACGCTTTTATTTATAGTCACTAATGTCACTAAACAAATTATTTTCTCCTTTTCAGTGCATTTTAATATAAGCGTGGTTTTTAAAAAGTTTTTTTTTATATATTTTTTATTTTCTACTTTTTAGTCTTTTTTAAATGGAACGCAGGATATAGTAATACTGATATGAAATAGTAAGATATAGAAACGCAAGATATGGAAATACGCGAGATAGAATGGGGGGATAAGTCCGAGAGACGACGTCTCTTGATGGAGTCCGAAATGGAACTGAATGAACGGGACACCACACGCGTAGTGGAGTAGGGAGTGCTGGCGCGCGGAGTGGGGATCGCTGAACACGATGGCGCACTACCGAGTGTCGCGCGACGAGGTGTGTCGGTTAATATTAAAGTATTTATTTTCTCCTGAACGCACAGTTTTTTTTTTTAATTTGTTTTTTAATATTGCATTGTCATCCAGTCCTGAGCTATGTTTAAAGTTTCAAGTCTCTAGCTCATCGGAAAGTTGTTTAAAATTCGATTACAAGATTTGACGCACAACAAAACTTCAACTCGGCAAGCTAATATAAGCATGATAAATAGTGTACTTTTGTATGTAGATATAAAAATATAAACAGATCCCCCAGATCACCTCAAGTTGATCAGTATTTTTACGTTAACAGTAATGAATGATAAATATTATTATAATTATATGCCCGGCAACCAATACTAACGCATACTTTGGGACGGCTTTCGATCTATTACGGATAAGAGGGTACCTATTCTGCTGGACTTTGTCCTTGTCGTAGTAGCAAATATGAAAATGAAGATATTGGAACTTGAGTAGTTTGATAGTTCCTAACCATTATGCCACTGGAACAGCGTCCGGTATGTGCATGTAATGCAAGCGTTCAATCAAATGCACAATAGTTATGCGACATTGGGCCCTGGATGCCACGTAGACCGTAGAGTAGGCGAGAGAAAGTTCGCGGTTGGATATGGGGCTTCTTGACTCACTCCAAGAAAGCAAAGAGAAAGACTAGAATGCGCTTCGCGGAGAATCCTAATTCGCGGCGCTTGGGAAAATATATTTTATTCGGGGGGTGAATTGTTTTCAGTGGTGGGGAATATATTTGGCGACACAAACATTTCAAATACTATTTAATATTTTATTCGGCTTAACAAATGGTATTTTAAATATGTAATTTAACAAATAGAATATTTTCATTTGGATAATCTGAAGCAGAAAATAAAATATTTTTATTTCGACAATCTGAACCACAAAAATTTTTCATGAAAAACATTCTATTTGATTTGGTTCTTGCATAAGGATTTACTCAATAGCCTTGATAAATGAATTAATTGATATAACAATAACCAACTAATTCATATATCGACTATTTCCAAAAATGGAGAATTGAATGTACCATATCAGTTAACTGTAAGTAGCTCCACCATCTTCTACATAAGTGGTTTAAAAAAGTATGTCGCCAGTTGTGTTCTTATGAATATTGACCTGCTGAAGTATCAAACACATATCGGTACGATTTACTATCACGCAACTGGACTTAACGATCGTAGTTTAATATTCTAGGTCAGACAGCAGTTATTGAGCTAACATAAGCCTCGTTCTCCTACACCCCGAGCATTGACTCATCCCATTTGTTTATTTTTCAGAATTAAGTCTCCCATTTTGCTGTAACCAAATTGTTGCTCGTCGAGTCACGGAAGCATGAACTGATATAGAACTTGCTCAAACGCAAATGAAATTCTTTCACCTAACTATCCACGGTTTGCTTTGACCCAATAAGGTTTTAATCCAGCTGTGGCGTAATTAACTACTACCTTACATAATATTACAAAAATACCAATATTGTGCGACGGGATCGGTAGAAAGCGTGGCAAGTGTACCTGCACGCGAGCCATTTTCAAACTTGATATTCTCGTAATAATAAAATTGCGTATGTGAAAGAAAATTAGTTCACGTGTTAGGTTTGTGTTAAAGGCTTCGCTATTTTGCATAGAGGTTCAAGTGAACGGCGCTAGAGACGAGCGCAATTCCCCCACCCTCTCGCTGGCCACGCCTGCCCCAAGGTCACGCGAAGACCATTGGTGGTTGGAAAGAAATTCTCATTAAAATCGAGAAATAACATCTAACGAGTGAAAACAAAAATCCTTTTTGGCAGTTTTCCATTAATATCTTAGGAAATAATAAAGGCTGGCCATTGAAATTTTAGACTTGAGGTTCTCTGCCCCCTCCACGCCCCTCTTCAAAATCTCAGCTCATAAATTTTGCGTGGGTCGTACGGCACTACTGTCTTTTGTCCGGCATTGAACTTTTGAGCGGGGGTGTAACGTATTTCGCGCGGAAAGGAAGCAATACGTCAGGAAAAGGAAGCGTCACGAGAGAAACTAGGAGATAGAGGAAAGAGGAGCGGTATGGGGTCGCCAAGTGGTTTTCGTAGGTGAGCTGGCACTAAGAGGAGTCAGCATAGTGAGTGAGCATAGCGTACCTCTCGCCTGGTTCTCACTCTCCGCACTCGCCGCAACGCGGTCGGAGTCCGGCGGTCTGCTACGTTTCACGGATCTATTGCAACGCTACCGGTTTGATCGGTTCGCCAGAATTCGTTTCGGTCAGGTTCGGTTCCTACGTTGCATCGCGTGGATCACGATTGATACGAAATTCCACGGTTGCGCCTCGAGGAGAAGCTCCGTGAACGGAAAAGCGGTTGTGTGACGCGGGAAAGTTTGAGTGCCATGAGAAAGTGCAGTAAGTAGGATGCCAAAATGTGTGACCGCGAAAATTTGTGTGCTATTTGTGCTCCGTGCAATTTGCTCTCGTCCATGTCGCGGGGAAATTCGAATTTCACTTGACAGTCTGTGACAATGACAGTCTATCAATGAGTGTCAACCTTGTGGCTTCTGATTGTAAAATTAACTGATGTTTCATCTGGAATGTAAGATCCATTTGTGTTCTAATGCTAATGAAAATTTCGAGCGGCGCATTTGTTTATAACATTCGTAATTTTCAACACAGTGTCTACTAATATTCTACGTCATTCGATCAGAAAATTGATGGTTAAGAATTCATTTCAATCAGCTAGTCAATTAAAATTTGCTCTCCATTAAGTGAGATCTGAAGATCTCTCTTTCTGAAGATGATGTAACCGGTATGGTTGCATTCGTGCTCCATCGCGATTTCATAATAATCGATTTTCACTATCTAAAAGGAAACTGGACGATTTTAATACACCTTCTTTTATATAACTTTCGAGTGAAAGTAATGAAATTTATTTTTGTAAAATATGATTTTTAGTTGCTGCATCGTCTATAATAATGAAGTAATTTCGAAGATTCTAGCGCGATCTTATTAGGGCGTCTCGAAACGCATTTCAAATAACTGTTCTTCCGTCTCAAGTCGAACTTTCTAATTGTGAAATAGCAGTTTTGTTTAAATTGTTTGGAATTCACTTAACTACAGTTTACTGCTTTATGCGCGTTGTGAATGTCACTATTGTTCCATGAAAGTCCTCGCCATAACCTACAGAACAATTACACGTACCGGGTGTCCTGGAAGTGTGTGATTTCACTGTAGAGACATACCTCGCTCGACTTTAACGATGCAGATTGATTATACGACTTACCTGAAACATACATAATTAAAATTATTATATGGTTGTTTTTAACTCGATAAGATGAAACATAACTAATTCTAAGTTAAAATGTAAGGGTAATATTATTACTTAGCTTTTAAATAAAAACTATTTGTACTATTTATGCTTAAGTAAAATTCTACGTATATAAAATTTTTAATATTTAATTATACACCCTGTGATGTATAAATAAATACGCTTTTCGCAGATACAAAAACAAAATAGTACAGTGTTAATTTATTCATGTTAATTATTATTAAATGTTACTATAATAACCCAGCACTACTAGGCTTGACTTTAAACTGTATCACTTTCCTTGCTTCATTCAGTATAAACAACATGAGTCAATCACCTTACGTATACGTATATCAAAAATGTATTCATCACCATGTCATAATATTTATATCTGAGATTCAGACTGGTCCAGCGACCTAGAATACTATGACCCAGCCTTGAATGTCATTTTGGGTAACATGACTGACCTTGAAATCTTGAGACAAGCATGTCATACAAAATTCTGCTTTATTTTCTCAAGGAGGCACAAATTATAATAATTTTCCGTTCTATACATACTTTGTAATAATAAAGATGCATTAAAAACTGATTTCTGCATATAACTCATAATTATGTATTCAAAATATTCAATGAAAATATAGATCTATGTATATTTATAATTACTAGACTGTGGATCTTTATGCATTTATGATTTAAAATTTTCGAAAAATGCTGGAGTATTAAATTCAACAGGATTTAGCACGATTTTTATTTATTTTGGATCTACAAATGCTATTGCATCATGAAAATAGAATTTTATTCGGTACCACTTCCTACAAATTTGTCTACAACAATTCAAAGTTGCATAAACATCCGCAGTCTTCTAATAATTACTCTTTAAGGGGGCCGGCGCGGCCGTGCAAGAGTGTGTGGGCACACGCACACATCGCTAAATTCGCATATACGTATATGCAATTATAAGGTTTACGACTTTTCGTTTTCACGCTTCAGCGTTGCAAGGAGTAGTTCAAAATTGGTCAATTATGATTCCTAAAAGTCGTGGTACGGTGGGTACAGAGCCCAAAATGCATATTTTTACGTTATAGAGGAATAATTTGTAATATTCGGCGGAGACGAACAACAATTCGGCCTGTCACAAACGACAATACAGCACCTCGAGGTTCCGAAATTTTGCACTAGTAGCATGACAATCTGGTTCCGAAAAGTTTGACGGTTGGACGTTACAAATGTTCCAATAAAATATGGCTGATAATGCAGGTCGTACGTTATACCGTTATACCGTTATTAGAGTAATTTATAATATTCGGCAGATATTGCCTGTCCAACACCACTGGTATTGGCCTGTCACGAGGCAACCGAAGTAAGCAAGACGTCAGAAGATAGCCGCTTCGCGTACCAGTGTTTTTGTTCAATAAATTTAGTATTTGCATGGACGATGGACACTGTATTATCGATGGACAATATAATATCGACCTGCATTATCAACCGTATTCTATTGGAACATTTGTAACGTCCAACCGTCAAACTTTTCGGAACCAGATTGTCATGCTACTAGTGCAAAATTTCGGAACCTCGAGGTGCTGTATTGTCGTTTGTGACAGGCCGAATTGTTGTTCGTCTCCGCCGAATATTACAAATTATTCCTCTATAACGTAAAAATATGCATTTTGGGCTCCGTACCCACCGTACCACGACTTTTAGGAATCATAATTGACCAATTCTGAACTACTCCTTGCAACGCTGAAGCGTGAAAACGAAAAGTCGTAAACCTTATAATTGCATATACGTATATGCGAATTTAGCGATGTGTGCGTGTGCCCACACACTCTTGCACGGCCGCGCCGGCCCCCTTAATAGTTCATCATCTTCTATTCTTTGAATCCTCTAGAGCTCTAGAGAACCGACTGTAATTTTCAGTTAAAGCGACGTCAGTGCACTGTAGACAGCTATAATCGCTGACCCCATAAGGCACACATTTGACTTGACATTCAAACAGAGTATTCTTTATCCTACACTCAATATGCCATTTCTATTGTAATAAGAAAATAGCATGCTACAGTGAAGGTCGTATGTAATTTGACGTTCAGTATTCTGCTGGTCAGTTTGTGTACGGATCTTGTACTCGTAAGTACTCGCCACGCACTGTATATCGAAGCGACAAGACCATAAATGATCAATGTATCCTTCTTAAAAATCGCTGAAATTTGAGCAATTATTTTTTCCCCGACTTAATAGAAAATGGTGGATTGATAAAATTATTATTTGAAAATGTCACCGCTGGTGGTTTACTTTCAAATCGGACATGAACTTCTACAATCATGTAATACATTTTGATTAAGTATTTTGATAAATGTTTCAGGTTGTTCCGCGCCGCCCCTCCCAATTTCGACAGACACATTGGCGCTGCACTCGAATGGCACGAGATTGCGGGAAAGAATTGAACGGAAATGGCAGTAGGGCTGACCACAGTTCTCAGCACCACTTCGCTTCTCGGATTTAGCCTAATCCCTCTCCTGGCTATCGGCTTGTCAGTGTTTCGATACAGGCAAGCCGATCCGGAGACTCACCCGACGGACGCTCGCCAGGTTTGATTAGAAATTCCATATGCTACAAGTAGATAGATCGCCCAACATAATATGGCAGTGGGAAACTTGTAAGAAACTTGTACACGTCTTCCGCAATTAGTAAGAGTGGGGTCTTTCAGATCCCCCTGTGCCCCACTGTCGAAATTACTGTTGGACGACCAAGACTTATTTATGCAAACACGTATTTTATGTATGCAACATTCTGCATATTTTGCCTCAAAGAAAAGTGGCTGAATATGTTACATGTTCGCCGCATATATTTTCTTATCGGTTCTCACTGCAACACGCGTTATGTCTGCGATAGTGCAGAGATTTATTGTCCTTTTAAAATTTCTTTATTACTCGAAGTTGTGCAACTATATTAATTTGAATTCTACTGCAATTTCCATATAAAGAATGTAAATCGTACTTACCAACGTTACCCACTGTCGATAAAGTATATCTCTTACTAACTCTTTTAACGCCAGCGAACTTATTTTCTGCCAGTGTAAATATATTTCTTCAATTCGTGAGGAATGCGGATTAACACCTTGCTTGAAGTTCACTATATTGTGATAACTTTTTGTTACAGTTACTAAGGACATACGACTTCATAGTGGTGGGAGGTGGGAGCGCAGGGTCGGTTATTGCCTCGAGGTTGTCCGAGGTGTCGAATTGGACGGTGCTACTTTTGGAAGCTGGCAGCGACGAAAATGAAGTTACGGACGTCCCGATCTTGGCGGGATATTCTCAGCTCACGGACTTTGATTGGAAATATCAAACGTCACCACCGACCACGTCCGCCTACTGCCTTGCTATGAATGGCGACAGGTGTAACTGGCCACGGGGCAAAGTGCTTGGTGGCAGTAGCGTGCTGAACGCTATGGTGTATGTTCGGGGTAATCGGTAATTTTACACAATTTTGTACAAAAAATGGAACTATTGAATTTGTTCATTCTTTATGGAGACAACAATCCTAACCGTAAGTCTAGGATGGCACAAGAAGCCTGATTCGATTTTCCAAATTATAAACCACTGTAAACGCTTTCAGACGCGACTACGACAACTGGGCAGCGCTAGGCAACGTTGGGTGGAGTTATGCTGACGTGCTGCCATACTTCCTAAAGTCCGAGGACAACCGGAACCCGTATCTAGCAAGAACCCCGTACCACACCACCGGGGGTTACCTAACGGTTCAAGAATCCCCTTGGCGCTCTCCTATGTCGATCGCCTTCCTGCAAGCCGGGCAAGAGTTAGGCTACGACAACCGAGATATAAACGGTGCTAATCAAACCGGCTTCATGCTGACGCAATCAACAATCCGCCGCGGCAGCCGTTGTTCAACAGCAAAGGCTTTCCTGAGGCCAGTGAGGAACAGACCGAACCTACACATAGCGATGTACGCGCACGTTCTGAGGGTGTTGTTCAACGGCGACAAGAGAGCCACGGGGGTGGAGTTCGTCCGCGATGGCCGTCTACAGACTGTAAGAGTCCGACGAGAGGTCATAGTATCCGCCGGAACAATCAACACGCCTCAGCTGCTGATGCTATCGGGTATCGGGCCTAAGGAGCACCTGGCGGAGTTCGATATCCCGGTGATATCAGATCTGAGAGTCGGGGACAATCTACAGGACCATGCCGGCCTCGGTGGGTTGACGTTTCTCGTGAGTGAACCGCTCAGCGTGAGGAGAGACCGCTATCAAACGTTCTCTGTGATGATGGACTACATCCTGAACGAACGGGGCCCGATGACCAGCCCTGGCATAGAGGCTCTGGCCTTCGTCAATTCGAAGTACGCCGACCCTTCAGGGGATTTCCCGGATATCCAGTTTCACTTTGCGCCCAGCTCGGTCAGCTCCGACGGCGATGAACAGATTAAGAAGATCTTGGGGCTGAGAGACAAAGTTTACAACAGTATGTACAAGCCTCTGCTGAAATCCGAGACCTGGTCTGTCCTACCGTTGCTCCTCAGACCCAAAAGCTCAGGCTGGGTGAGACTCAAGAGTAGAAATCCGTTCGTTTATCCGGACATCAATCCCAACTACTTCACGCACAAAGAGGACATGGATATCCTGGTCGAAGGTATCAGGATTGCCATGCAGATTTCGAATACCACGGCGTTTCAAAGGTTTCGGTCAAGGCCACACACTATACCCATGCCAGGTTGTCAACGGTATCCCTTTGATACATACGACTACTGGGAGTGCTGCATTAGACATTTTACTTTTACTATTTATCATCCTACTGGGACCTGCAAGATGGGACCCAAGACTGATCCTACTGCTGTGGTAGACCCTAGGTTGAGGGTCTATGGGGTGAAAGGACTCAGGGTGGCTGATGCTTCTATCATGCCTGAGATTATCAGTGGGAACCCTAATGCACCGGTTATTATGATTGGTGAGAAGGCGAGTGATATTATCAAGGAAGACTGGTTGTATAAGAAAAGAAGGTTTGTTGGGAGATGAGTATGGTTGTATGAGTTCATCGTTTTCGATTTTATAATACCGTGTATGTGGTCTTTGCGTATAATTGTTTTGTAACGGTTAGGTCACTGACAAAACGTACACTTTGAATTTCCCGCGCTACTAGAACGCAGTTGGTAACCTGTGGTACTGAAGAGCACGCGACGAAAATGGCGCGTAATTCAAATCCTACATCTCTTAACGGATCAATGAAAGGAGGTTAACAATTTTCTTGTAACTCTTACGATTTTATTAAAAAATTAAATTGACATATTCATTAAAATAAAATAAAAAATGTTTGCAAGTTTATCATTGTAAGTGTGTATGCGATGAAAGTGCAAGTGCGATCGTAATTTAGACAACCACTTTATACGAGACACGTAGATTTAAAGTTGATTCTTGTAGTGATCAATGTTTTGTTATTTTATACCAATGATTAATGATGTAATATGTTATGATGTATTCATTAATGATGTACATATCGTAAATTTATGAGTGCAGCTAGTTATAAAGAAAAATCGTCGACATTATTATTACTATTATACTGGGTTAGCTATTGATCAAAATCATTGCTATTAAATCTACCGGACATAATTGAAAATTTAACAAATTCGTACAAGTAAATGCAGGAACTTCCAATGAACAAATGTATGAGTGACTGAAAGTATTTAATAAAATTCCATCGTATGTGTACTCGAAATTGTCGCAAAGTCTGAAGAAGTGTACAATAATGTAACCGTGCCATGCGTCGGGAACTTTTATATTTTTGCGCCGAACGATGTTATAAATAATAAAAATGTGTTTTGAAAGTTGGCGTTTCGTTTATTATCACCATCGGATCGACGCGAGCGAGCAACATTCCGAGCATGTAAGAAATCGGCGATCTCGCAGCCGTAAAGGAATCAAAGATTTCCACTGAATGCGTGTCTGCAGAGTAGTATCTCACGCTATGCACGACTTCCTCGGTGATTTCAATGTCCGCACTAGCCTGAGGGTACGTCTTCGCTTCGAAACAAACTTCCAGAAGAGCTTTCTAATGTCACGATTTTATTTCGTTCAACGACCGTGTAAAGACCACCTTTGCAGACATCTTTATATGTAATATGAACCAGATTCTCTTTCTTTCAAATAGGAATTTCCATTTTACAATAATAATGATCTGGGAAAATTCGGATAAAACGTAAGAAATAATTTGAAATAATTTATTTCGTTCACAATTCAATACTATTATTTGAAAATAATATTGATTTATTTGAAATAATAAAATGTCGGCAGTATTTGCCATTAACATTAACCCACGTGTATTTACTACATTTTCGTGAACAACTTGTTAATGTTCCTCTAAAAATATGACCTGAACATCGCATTAACGTTTAAAAATCCGCGGCCTACTTATGTGACTAACCGTAACAAAAGGTACAGGGTTATGCTGGCGTAACACTAATTTTGTAATCAACGTCGGAAAACAAAGATTAAGTAGGCTGCAGGTATCCAAACGCACGTTCCCCGCACTTTGTGCGACAAACTGGTAATTATGACTCAATCTAATAGCGACAGAACTATGATAATTTTTCCATGATTCTCCAACGTAACAGACGGAGAAAATATACGAAAATGCGTGAGAAAATTAGTATGGGAACTCGTGTGTTACGAATAGATTGCGTTGCATGCGACCAGATTGTTTACTCTCTAATTTTCGGGAAAATATGTTTTCCCTGTTTTAACAACGATCCTCTCACTTGATGCAATTGAAACAAAGTTATTAAAGTAAGTTGACAGTATTTGAGTATGTCGGCCACATATCAGCAATATTCAAAAATCATTTTTGACATGTACACTACTGTGCAAAAAACAAAATAATGAAAATTTAAAAGATGTGTTTGGACAACTTGTATAAATTATATACGCTCCGAAAAATTTCATTGAAAATTTGGTTTACGAGTTATAAACGATTAAAAGTGGTAAACATTGCAATTTTTTAAGATTTATGGCCTTCTTACCACTTTTGATCGATTATTACTCGTAAACCAATTAACCAATCTCAATGAAATTTTCGGAGCGTATATAATTTGTACAAGTTGACCAAACACATCTTTTAAATTTTCGTTATTGGCCCAGCTAAAAAGTCTTAAAAATCAATTTTTCTATTGTTTTTCACAATTCCTACCCGATTCATTTTTTCAACATATTTTTTATACGTCATTTACTAAACTAATTCGTGTGTGATTAGTTTTGCTCCTAACTGTATTTCCTCAATTTTTGGCTTGTCGTATTTCAGTGAAAGTTGAGAAACATCCACGTATAAAAATATGACTCCAATTGCTAATATTATTCAGTGTTCTCTGTCTGAATATTAATAAAATCCGTCGGCTACCCAGTTCTCCAATTAATCTAATTGCAAAATAATTATTATATTTTCTTCGGTCGCTGTCCAGTATGACGGACGAGAAAATGTATGTAAATAGTGATTGGAAAAATCAGTTTAGGGAGAGGAGCGCCGCGAGCAGGATGTGATGGATGGGACGAGGAAGCGGAAACGCTGCAGAAAAGTGCACGTGAGAATCGGTATCCCGTAACGAGAGTTTTGGCACGAAACCTCTTACGTAAAGCAGCGCGGCGCGGCGGTTGTTTGCTCGCGAAACGAAAGTCCTGTCGCGATCTCCGCTTCCGAGATCGTCTGCCTCGTTCTTGCAACCCGTAACAACTCGCAACCCATCGATCTCCCCGGCGATCTCGAATTTATAGATCCCGCGGTCGGCCATCAAACGAGAATATCAGAGAACATATCGGAGAACAGTATGCTTGCGTAGAGATACGTAGGGCACGTATTCAGCCGAGTGGAGAATTATCAGGAAATAAAATTTTTTAATCTTTTACCCCCTCTTTGCCAGTAGCGGATTAGTCACGTGACATCGTGACGCATGAGGGCGAAAAGGTGGGGGAACGGTAGAGTCGGGACACAAGGTCCAATCTGGCGACTCTGGTCATATATGATTGACACAATTCTTTTAGCAGACTTGAATATTTATTTTTAGTACAATCTATGTACTAAAAATGCAGGAATATGTACGAATCTTTTCGTTTAACTCTCCGACGGCGGAGACTGGGTCTAAAATCATTGTTTAAGGGGGTAGTATAGGCTAGATTTGTAACTAGAAAATACCTAGAATCTTACTAGAAAAAGGGGTCGAAAAATGGGTTTCGTACTGAACGTTGTTTGACCTTATTAGAACAAATTGTGGGCTGTGTGAGGGCTCATTCGAAAGAGGAAGGTTAGACGCAGCGCGCTTTTCTCACGAGGTTAACGAAATTATGTTTATATCTAATAATATGACGGCCCAAAGTAGAGAAAAAATCTAGGAAAAAATCCCGCAGATTTCAATGCATTTTCTGTCTCTAATAGACTTTTTTGACATATGAGATGAGAAAAGCGCGCTGCGTTGAACCATCCTCTTTAGAATGAGCCCTCACCCAGCTCAAAATATGCTCGTATAAGGTCAAACAACGTTTAGTTCCGAACCCATTTTTTCGACCCAAAATCTAGTACGATTCTAGTAAATAGCAAATATCTAGCAAATAACTAGAATCTTACTAGAAAAAATGGGTTCGGAACTAAACGTTGTTTGACGTTATACGAGCATATTTTGAGCTGGGTGAGGGCTCATTCTAAAGAGGAAGGTTCAACGCAGCGCGCTTTTCTCATCTCATAAGCCAAAAAAGTCTTTTAGAGACAGAAAATGCATTGAAATCTGCGGGCTTTTTCCCTAGATTTTTTCTCTACTTTGGGCCCTCATATTATTAGTTATTAACATAATCTCGTTAACCTCGTGAGAAAAGCGCGCTGCGTCTAACCTTCCTCTTTCGAATGAGCCCTCACACAGCCCACAATTTGCTTAAATAAGGTCAAACAACGTTCAGTACGAAACCCATATTTTCGACCCAAAATCTAGTAAGATTCTAGGTATTTTCTAGTTACAAATCGAGCCTATACTAGCCCCTTATTAATTAAACCAAATGAATGGCTGTTCCATTGAGGTTTTAGAAAGCATAACGTGTCTACAAGAAATATCTTAAAAAAAAATGAATAATTAAAGCTATGCACGGTCCAAGCATCGTTATTTATATATGCTTTAAAATTCTGGTAAACATATACACATATGATTATTCAAAATTGAGGGTAGTTGAAAAAATTGCTGAGTCTAAGTTGCGCATACGGAACAATGGCAAGTGAAAGGTTGGACAAGTTTTGTTTTGGAACAGCGTTGCATTTATTTGAAATTTCTACAGCTGGATTTCCCGAACTGTTTGTAAGGATCGGGGCGCATGAGAATTTATGGACTGCGAAATTGCACCTCGAGTAGGATACCCGCGGATAAAGGAAACAGGAACGATTTCACGATCGAGGAACTAGCGAAATCCGCATACCGTGAATCGTATTATTCCGCGGACTGGCATTGTTACCGAGATTCGATTAGATCAAGAATATATAATCCTTACGCACGCGAATCTCAAGAAGATTAGTGAAAGTTAAAGACCCTGAACTACACGGAAATGATGCGGCTATTTTAAGCCGCGTGCGTTGTGCTCTAGAACAATTCGACTTCGTTACTATCGTCATTTTTTATTTTATTTTTATAATATCGTTCGATCAGATGAATCGAATGCAATCTAAATGCAATGATGAAAGGTGGATTTAATCACCCTGAAGCATTCAGAACATTTTTATGGAAATGATTATTGTTATATTCATCATTAGAAATATTAAAACTATGATTTTGCTATACTATTTTTCCTTGTGTAATTTGCTGTCGTACAGTTTACTATTTTATATTGGATAAGATGCAAAACAATTCATCACCTCATTATATATTTGTGTATACATAATATACACTATTCATATTTAGTATAGTGTATAGTAATATTTCAGAAACATATTAATGAACCGATGAATTGTTTTGCATTTTACCAAATATTAAATAATGAACCGTTTACCAGTTAATATTATTCACACTTACCATACGCCCAAATAATTGATACAGATCCACGAATTATATTTTTCAAATTTTCAATACAGGCCCACATGAACAAGTTGTAAGCAACTTTTATTTCAAAATTTTTGTTCACCTTATGTAGTAAACTAACTCCACCACTTTCAATTTTTTTTTTTTGGTCGAGGCACTTTCCAAAATCGCCAAGTGTATACAAGCTGATCTCCATGGCAGAGCGGTGCTGCTGATGCTACTGCAACAAAGAGGCGGCAATGCATTGCGGGTAGGCTAGCCGGCCGGCCGGCGGAATGCAATTTACCGGAAAAGTTAAATCGCGCGTTGTAAATCTGTTGTCGAGTGTGGATCGGGTCAACGGTCTGGAAACGCGGTGAAGTAACGACCAGCTGGTCGTTGTTCTTCGATTTGATCCTGTTTCCTAGCCTCAATTATATCCGGTTTGCGCGACAGGTAGCCGCGTGTGCAACTCGTGAGCGATTACGCATTATACTCGTACGCGTGTAACACGCGGCTCTACCGGTGTTCCATTTCATCTGACCGACAGTAAGCCATAACTGGCTTTGAACTTTGAAGAAATCCTTTCGCATTTCCTTCGTCTAGAACCACTTCGTCCGGTCGATGAATATAATTCGTATTAAAATTGTTTTGCTCGTATTAAATTGTATTATAAATTCACAGATCTAATTTTGTTCAATTGTCAGCTTTATCACTGCACGATAAAAACCAGGTGTTCCATTTCATCTGACCGACAGTAAGCCATAACTGGCTTTGAACTTTGAAGAAATCCTTTCGCATTTCCTTCGTCTAGAACCACTTCGTCCGGTCGATGAATATAATTCGTATTAAAATTGTTTTGCTCGTATTAAATTGTATTATAAATTCACAGATCTAATTTTGTTCAATTGTCAGCTTTATCACTGCACGATAAAAACCAGGTGTTCCATTTCATCTGACCGACAGTAAGCCATAACTGGCTTTGAACTTTGAAGAAATCCTTTCGCATTTCCTTCGTCTAGAACCACTTCGTCCGGTCGATGAATATAATTCGTATTAAAATTGTTTTGCTCGTATTAAATTGTATTATAAATTCACAGATCTAATTTTGTTCAATTGTCAGCTTTATCACTGCACGATAAAAACCAGGTGTTCCATTTCATCTGACCGACAGTAAGCCATAACTGGCTTTGAACTTTGAAGAAATCCTTTCGCATTTCCTTCGTCTAGAACCACTTCGTCCGGTCGATGAATATAATTCGTATTAAAATTGTTTTGCTCGTATTAAATTGTATTATAAATTCACAGATCTAATTTTGTTCAATTGTCAGCTTTATCACTGCACGATAAAAACCAGGTGTTCCATTTCATCTGACCGACAGTAAGCCATAACTGGCTTTGAACTTTGAAGAAATCCTTTCGCATTTCCTTCGTCTAGAACCACTTCGTCCGGTCGATGAATATAATTCGTATTAAAATTGTTTTGCTCGTATTAAATTGTATTATAAATTCACAGATCTAATTTTGTTCAATTGTCAGCTTTATCACTGCACGATAAAAACCAGGTGTTCCATTTCATCTGACCGACAGTAAGCCATAACTGGCTTTGAACTTTGAAGAAATCCTTTCGCATTTCCTTCGTCTAGAACCACTTCGTCCGGTCGATGAATATAATTCGTATTAAAATTGTTTTGCTCGTATTAAATTGTATTATAAATTCACAGATCTAATTTTGTTCAATTGTCAGCTTTATCACTGCACGATAAAAACCAGGTGTTCCATTTCATCTGACCGACAGTAAGCCATAACTGGCTTTGAACTTTGAAGAAATCCTTTCGCATTTCCTTCGTCTAGAACCACTTCGTCCGGTCGATGAATATAATTCGTATTAAAATTGTTTTGCTCGTATTAAATTGTATTATAAATTCACAGATCTAATTTTGTTCAATTGTCAGCTTTATCACTGCACGATAAAAACCAGGTGTTCCATTTAAAAACAACATGTTCACTTTGACGTGCCCTTGATCCGTCTACACTCAATTTTGACTGAAATATATATTTTCCCAAACTGTAATTAGTGAATTTTTCTTTGAAACAGATATACTAATTGTATCTATTTAGTACATAGTCTGTGACCACCTGTTCTCATCCTGTACCCCTTCCACTGCCAATTCCAGGAGACCGTTCTCTGAGACCATTCGTTCGAGATGACGAAACGTGTTTAAACATCTGAGTCGGCTCTAATAGATCTCTTCTTCCTTTCTCCTAGCCCACTTGTTATTCGTACGTGGGTAATCATGTCGAACGTCATTCCTTTTTTCTACGTGACCATTGTCACGTAGCCTAGCATCATCTCTGTCGCATTACGAGCTATGGTTCCTCTACAGCTTGACGAATCGAAAATGTGAATCTTGTCAAAATATTTTATCATAAAATTAATTGTAAAATAAATGCTAGGTCATTTGGAAATAAATGATTACATACGAATTAACTGAATTTGTATAGCAGCCCAGGAAGTGATTTACAGTCACTTTACACTTCCGGCGGTAGGCTCGTTTCCAGGATTGCGCCCTTAGATGGGTCTTTTATCTAGCGTTTTTGTCTACTGAAAAACCACATTTTTGTATTATCGAGAAAGGAGTCTACTCCCTTAACCCCTTGCCCTACAATATCGAGTCAGACTCGTGATGAAGATTCCGAACAGAGTAATGAAATTCTATTTTGGTTTTATTAATGTATAGTTAGTGGAGAACATATAGGCGTACAATAGATATGAATTTTCTCCTTTTTTAGGAAATTACGAACTGCGAAAAAAGTTCTATTCACTGAAACCGTAAAATAAATCGTAGGGCCCTGAGTTAACCTTGTGAAGAGAAAAATTATTTTTACAAATTTCTTCATTTTTTTTTTAACTGGTCCATTGGCACTTTCTTGAAAATGATCTGAATGAAGATCGAAACGTTGAAAGTTCCAAACTAACGTGCAAATTTTGCTTTTTTCCTATAAACTGATCGAACCGTTGCGCCGAGAACATTTGAATATTATACATTCCATTGGCATCCATTTGAAAAACATATCAGAAGATTATAAATATATACTTTCTTATGAAACCATACGGAGACATTTTCACTTTCTGTCCTAGCTGACTCAATTTGCAGAAACGTTGTTACTACATAGTTAATACGCTTTTATTTGCACTAGTTATACCATCGTTATCGCACCTCCTGCTCGAGGTGTGAATTCGTTATGTTAGCGCTAGTCTGAGTTTCCTTATTAACAATCGTATTAGCCACACGTCGAACGAGAATTTTTGTGTCGGCAATAACCGGAAGGAATGTCTTCTCTAAAACGAGAGAACGCGAAGAACACTTTCTTTCTGTTGGCATGTTCATGGCCAGACATTGGCCTTACACGTACACATACAAATTGTTTAAAGCAATCGAAGTTATGTAGGTGTAGCATTCTACGAATAATAACTATGGTGGTGTGCACAACAGTACAAAACTACATTTCTGCGGAATTCAACAACGCATTTGTATATACATTAATCTCATCTTTTGTTATGTCGTTAAAAATTATGAACATAATCTTTAAAAATTATATAGTTCATAATCTTTAATAATGATGTAGTTTATAATCTTTGAAAATTATATAATTTACACTAATATGGCTACTATAACATGAAGCGAGGAAGCTATTATATATTTAAAAGAATTGTTACAAAGTAAAGTTCATTTATTTATTGTACTGTTGTTTTAATTACTATACCATTATAACAAAATTCACGATATAAATATCAATAAAAATTCAAACGTTTCTTATTTTCACAAATTCGGCATTTACATTCGTGGAATTTTGTACAAAATTATGTCCAAAACTAGTAATGACATAAGAAATGTATTTTCGCCAGTTTTTACGGGAAAAAAGATTTAAGACGTGCTATGTTTTTGTCCGGGTATGTGTGTGTGTGTGTGTGGTTTATTACGTAATCAATTGCAACGAGAAGAATGTGCCAGAATTTTCAGAATTTCCAGAATAAAAATCGAAAGTACCGTATAGTCGAAATTCTCTGGGTGCTGCAGGACCGCATAAAAAAAGGCAACGCAGACAACCATAAGAGCCTTAGGCTCAGGGGAGCCTGGCTGGAGTAACAGACCGCAGGGTCTGGTAATGGCTGCGTCAGTGTAAGCACCGGTGGTTACCACATTCTGAAGAGGGGGATAGGTGTGCGTAGGTAACCACAGGAAGAGAATACTTTCACTGCCAAAGCACGGTTGAGAAGGACGAGGAAATTCAGTCACCGGCCAGACCAACAAGGACGGTGAGAGTGAAACGAGTAGGGAGTGTTGTGTCGGAACAGTACGGTATAGTTCTTCCGAGTGTCATTACCGGTTCCGTGGCGGTCACTCCGGAATCGTATCGTTATCCGTTAGGCGCCACTGACGGATCCGCCAAAAATTTTTTACTTTTTTATCTGATTGTGTTCACGCAATATAGAAGTGGTAGCAAGGATCGGTAGTCCTTTAAGGGAGCACAACGATCATCGATCGGCCGGCGAAGGTCAAAATCGTGAACGGTGGCTGGATTTGACGGGCAACTTTCTACACCGGAAGTCGACGAGAGGATCGAAGGTGAGTGGAACTAAAATTCGAGGTCCGGCAGCGTGTAGGGAATTCCCTCTCACGATCAGTGAAAGTTTGATACGCGAATTCGTTCGGTTTGATAATGTTTGGCTGGTGGCTGCGAATCTGCAGTGGACGATTCGGTGAAGTTTTATTAATTATGGAAAATGGCCCTGTGACTACAATGACTTACAATTATTCTAATTGTGATCGTAATGCTGGTATGCAATTGACAGTCTCGTGTGTATGCGAGTCTTGAAAATGTGAATCTTGTCAAAATATATTATCTGATAAAATTAATTGTAAAATAAATGCTAGGTCTAGAATTAACTGAATTTGTATAGCAACACAGAAAGTAATTTACAGCAACTTTACACTTACGGCGGTAGACTCGTTTCCAGGATTACAAGGGTGCGGGTTTCGCGTTCTCATTTCTCGATAATACAATAAATGGGGGTTTTAGTACTCAAAAACGCTACATAAAAGATCGATCTGGGGCGCTATCGCCCTCAAAAGACCTATTTTTTCGTCTACGAACGCGCGTATGTGAATGTCCTGAAATGGTCACAGGACAAACTTCTAATTTCCAATGACATTGTTACGTCAATATTTAAAAAAATCGTCCAATTGTTCCAATTTTTCAGCTACTACTTTTTATCATATTAGTAGCAAATTCTGTTACATTTATGAATATTTTTACTCATACCTATACTCGGTTAAAATCTGTAAACATTTGAAAAGTTAATATAATGTGACTGATCTTTTTATAAATTCGTGAAATACTTGAATGGGAAAATAATTGAGACAATAGTAAAGAACAAAATAATTTAAGAAATAACGGAAACAATTTTTTAAATCGTATTGATAAAATCTTGAACATCTCGGAATTAAAAATATATGGATTATGCTACGTGTATAATCATTAGCAAGTGTCACGCTACGAAAGGAAAGTGTTCCATGCGAAAATAGATCTGTCATTTATGCAATTAAGAAACAGAGTGCAATCCAGTTTGTATGTCATTGGATACTTGTATCGGTGTCTAGAGAATAAGAATAAATTATAGTTACGAAGTCAGAGTTCGATTGGGTAACGAAGTATCGTGTTATATCGTTTTTAGCATTCACACATTGGATACAAATTAATATTCTTATTTTACTCTAATTAATATTTTGTTCTTCTTCGTATCAATATTAGATCCCACTTAATGTTCTTATTTTATTCTTATTAAGATGAAGGGGTAGTGGTTAATGAAAGGTTAATCTGTTTAAAGCACGTGGTAGCGGTAGAAAAGTGGATACACGTGACTCCGCTGTAAAGGGGCACATTGGTTGGAAATTATCCCGCAGATGAATGCCAGGTACACCGAGAATTAAACGTGCGCGGTTGTCCATGATTGCTTGTGATCATTCGGGATCATCACGTTGGCGGTTGAAGTGATTGAGACAATCAACACATTGTATCTGTACATAGTTCGTATAATAGAACAAAATTTGGCATGTACATTTAAAAATGAAACAAAAAATTATCTATTTCAAATTATCAAATAACATTTAAAAAATACATAAGTAAAATAAACTACCAAATTAACTCCATAACGTTTATTGTATCATTTAAAATGAACAATATTAAATAAATATTTATCACATTAAAACTGCATAAGAGAGATTAATAAATTTGTATAAGCTACGAAATAAAATATATAAATTTCATGAAATCGTATATACAATAAGCTATAACAGAAAAAGATAAATGCAACATTATTGTCCGCATTTCAAAATTCCATGTACATTTAAAAATGAAACAGAAATTATCTATTTAAAATTATGAAATAACATTTAAAAAATACATAAGTAAAATAAACTACAAAATTAACTCTATAATCTTTATGATACCATCTAGATTGAACAATATTAAATAAATATTTATCATTAAAATTGCATAAGAGAGATCAATAAATTTGTATAAGCTACAAAATAAAATATATAAATTTCATGAAATCGTATATACAATAAGCTATAAAAGAAAAAGATAAATGCAACATTATTGTCCGCATTTCAAAATTCCATGTACATTTCAAAATGAAACAGAAATTATCTATTTAAAATTATGAAATAACATTAAAAAAATACATAAGTAAAATAAACTACAAAATTAACTCTATAATCTTTATGATACCATCTAGATTGAACAATATTAAATAAATATTTATCATTAAAATTGCATAAGAGAGATCAATAAATTTGTATAAGCTACAAAATAAAATATATAAATTTCATGAAATCGTATATACAATAAGCTATAAAAGAAAAAGATAAATGCAACATTATTGTCCGCATTTCAAAATTCCATGTACATTTAAAAATGAAACAGAAATTATCTATTTAAAATTATGAAATAACATTAAAAAAATACATAAGTAAAATAAACCACAAAATTAACTCTATAATCTTTATGATACCATCTAGATTGAACAATATTAAATAAATATTTATCATTAAAATTGCATAAGAGAGATCAATAAATGTGTATAAGCTACAAAATAAAATATCTAAATATCAAGAAATCATATACAATAAGCTACAAAAAAAAAGATAAATACAACATTATTGTCCACATTTCAAAATTCCATGTCATCAGATCAAAATTTGTCTTCCACTCTACCTTCCCCTTCCACGACTCCACTCCCCACTCTGTCCTGCATGTATCCCAATCTCACGTGACTCATCCGGTAATGACAGAGAAGGGGTACCTGTATATTCCCCTCAATTTCCCCGGTCTGGCCACATTAGCGTGCTCTGTGTGCAATGCAGGTGTCACGAAGCGGTAATAAGCGGATACGAGCGCACGGGTGATTACACGCGAGAAAATTCAGCGAGCGTAATTGATTGTGTAAGAGCGACTAGGCGATGCCGGGTCGTGACAATGGTGGATAGGAAAATTGAGCCGCGATCGAACGTGAATTAAACATGGCGGGTTCAAATGGGCCGCGTGAAATATTCATGGCGGACATCGGAAGTTCTAGAATCGAACAATCCTACAATAATGAAATTCCTATCGTTCCGACCAATCGGTGTCTAGGTGCCGTTAATTGTTATACGGGTTGATTCAGCCTGGTGTGTGTGCCACCTGAATTATCTGTAAACTATTTGGTGTATGAAAAAATGGTTGAAACAAAAGTTGTATGGTTCCAAGTGTAACATATTATGTAATAATTAGATGTTTTTATATTTTGCTATTTTATCGAGGTACCAAGGTCGCCTTGAGTTTTTTTTTTTTTATTATAAATAGTAAATTTTAATCTCATGGTTGAAGAGAGAATTGTATGCAAGTTTGCAACTGCTAAACCTTAGAATTGTGTGAACACTTCGCGGAGAGTCGTAAATTACAGCTAATGAATTAATTATGGTTAATACGGCGAAGTGGAAGAGAAAACAAACGATGAATATTGCGCGTACCTTTCTATTGGAAACGTTTGTGACCGGTTTCACATAATTACGCAACTTACGAAATTCTAAAAATTACGCCAACTTTCTATGGCATTTCATCCTACTGTACGCGCAAGAAGAATCAAAATGAGAAAGAAAGGAACAGACACACGTAAACCTAAGAAGTAAGAAGATTTAGATAATTTACGAATACTGTTGCATTACTTTTCAACTATATAACGTCATTAAGAAAAGAAATAACTAATATAATAAATAATATTTAAATATATTTAATTTAAATATATTTTTAAATATATTTCAAATATATTTTTAAATATATTTTTAATTAAATATATATTTTAAAATATATTTAAATATATATATATATATACAATACAATTGTTATTTTGCATAAAAATCCGCAGTCTAATCATGATACTTCTTTTTATATTTTGAATACTTAGGGAAATGATATACCATATTATTTAAACGATGCCTGGACCAGGTCATAAATATTGAAATACGAAAGGATCGACAGATAAGAACAAACAATCCTCTCTACTCGTAGACATTATCAAATCAATATCACAACTATTTAATTTGCCGCGCTCCACTTGCGCTCAACATATCATTATCCATTGCAGGAAATACATAAGTCGCAGAAAAATACTGGAACGTAATATAACCGTAGAGGAACTGCTAATCCGGAGGAAACAAAAAACATGGGAAATGTAATAGATTTCTCAAAGTAGTATCTACAGTCAGTCTCATAATTGGTGGCACACACCTTCAGAATAACCTTCTTATAAATGGACTAAACGACTTTAGTTTTTCTGCCAGGCTGAATGGCATGTGATACTGAACACTAGAACCAGTGTCGAAAAATATTGCTGGAGCTTCCCTCCGCAGCTGACTGAACGAGCAATTTTAGCAAGAAAAGTTCAGCCAGCTTCCGCGTTACTTTCATACGTGATACAGAAATTTCACGGCACCGTGCCAGGGACGCCGCATTTTATTCCCGCGCACGCGAGAAATCTTCTACCTTCGAAAAATATCAACTTCAAAATCCTTCGAATTTATATCGAAAAATAAATAAAAACATTAAGTTAAGGTATTAAATTAAATTTAAAGTTAAAAATATTCTCAATCAAAGTACTAAATTAAACTCAAAGTTGACAACACCAAATTAAAGTATTAAATTATAAATTCAAAGTTAAAGATATCAAATTAAGATAAAAACATTAAATTAAACTATTAAGTTGAAGTGAAAGTTAAAAATATTGCAGTTCTGAAAATCAGTTTGGAAAGGATTAAAAAATATCTTTAAAAATGGTCGGTTGCATAAGCCTGCACTGTCCGATAAATTAGAGTAGGCAGTCTCGGACGATATTTATTTAAACAGACACCTGTCGTTAGAAGATAATCTCGAGAACGATCCCATCGAACCAATTGCTAGTTTCTCTCTCGTTTTTTTTCCTACAATTGAACAAGCATCGTTCGACATCGTTTTCCGTGTTACAGCAAACGATCTAATTTGAAACAGCCTCCTTAAAACTTTCTCGTGCGACGAGAGTTCGGTTTTTCTTTCTACGGTGGAAAATGCACGTTGTAAATAACCGATGGAAAAGTGTAATTGCAAACGTTCTCGACTAATATTCTCCCTGAGCAGAGTCGTTAGATTAAGACTTGTGTTCCCACTCTACCTTCCCCTTCTACGACGCTATCCCCACGCTTCCACCGGGCCCTGGCAGAGAGGGTGTAACTTTTTCCCTCTCTTCTTGCTCCCTCCCCTCATCTGGCAATTCTATCCTAAGCATTCCCTGAGTTCAAGATTTAGATTGACGTTTCTTATTTTCTTCTTGTTTAATGTCACATATAATTCGTAAAAACAAATCTTGAGATAATATATTTCTATTTGTTCTTAAAATGCATTGGATGTATCGGTTTTTAAACAAACATGTTTCTTCATGGAAAATGTGTGAAATGGACAGGGGGGACGGCCGAGGGTTAAAATCGTTTTCACGGTCAGGAAGGCTGGCAATGAAGCCGAAGAACGGGGCAGAGAGAGAGAGAGAGGCCGCTCCGTAAGTAACGTAACCACGGGAGCCTCTTGGAAGGGAAACGTGCGTGGCGAAGGTTTACATTGGTGGAACACTTTCTCCTTTCCCCGTTATGAGATCACCATCTCGGTTTTCCACCGGCGACGACATAACTTCGTCAATTTGTTGCCGCAAGTTAGCAGACCGTCGCCGCTCGCAAACCTAGTCGACCGAGCAATTAAATTTAAGACATTTCCGCTAGCTTTCCTTCTTCCTTCATCCTTCCTATCTTCCGTGCACGCTGATAAGCTGCTCCTTTTAGCAATGGGAAGACGCTACAGGCTGTCCCACAAGAGGGTACAGTGTTCTCTCCATAACTGTCGCGACGGTCTCTACCGTAATTATCACAGTTTCATCCTCACCACTGCGGGGCCCACCTTGGTACCAGTCAAGCCATATTTCACACTTTCAGCTTGTTCTCACTCATAAAATCATTCTAATTATACAGGGCGTCTCAGCTGAAGGAGGCCACCAAAATATCTCCTTTATTTTTAATGACACAATAAATATTTATGGCATAATTTAAACGGTATCGAAGGAGGAATATCATAGAAGAACAGTTTCTTTTGTCCGGTAATTTTTTTCATAGTTTTTTCCAAGGTCATCGTTATTTTTTTATCGGGAAAACTTTTTTTTTATTCCATCTTGTTAATTAAGCATATTCAAATGTATTTTTTCAGACCTTGAATAAATTATGAAAAAATAACCGGATAAAAAAAAATGGTTCTTCTATGATATTCCTTCTGCGGTACCATTTAAATTATGTCAAAAATATTCTTTTTGTGTCATTAAAAATAAAGGAGATATTTGGGTGGCCTCCTTCAGCTGAGACACCCTGTATAATAAATTGTATTGCAATTTATGTAATCTATTAAACGAATTTAATGAGAATAACATGAGATTTCGTAAAGCTGAAAGTATAATGTAGGTGTAGAATATTAATAGAGGCCAAGTAAAAACTGTAAATATAAATTCCACATGGCCGGTGATGTAATATACTTTCTAAATAACCTTGCAGTGTGTCAATGGCTTTGACTAATTAGACACGCTCTTACGTGGGAGTGGAAAAATAAAGTATTCATAAGGAATGTTAACTTTCTTCTTTTCAAAACAGTTCCACTTTACAATGTTCATTGTAATTGGCAATCATAACCTCGAAATTGTACTTACTGCCGGAACAAGAACTGAAAAATGAACAAGATTTGTCGCGTTAGGCGCAAATTGTTAATAAGAGAATTGAATGTACAATACAACAAGATGCACAGATTCGAATTCTAACAATTTCCCTTTAATTACAGGACAATCATCCCCATGAAGACTTCGACAGGCCCACCGACTACACGATGATCACCATAATCTCCTACACACCGTTCAAAGTACCCAGGACCGAAAGACTAGGCACTCGGCCTCCAGACATCCTCTAACCCCATCCTTCCCAACGTTATGCTACCCTGTAATCTTCAAACTAATTCAAAATTCCAATTGAAGAAGCATGGTGTTCAGCGCGATCGTGGTGACGTCCGCCTTGAAGGGAGCGCTGGGTCTCATGGGAACGAGCCTATGGCTAATCCCTTTGCTAATAGCAGGCCTGTCCTACTACCGCTACGACCAACTGGACCCGGAAAGTCGACCCATCAACCGATACCCTTTGTACCCGGAGTACGACTTCATCGTGGTGGGAGGAGGCTCGGCAGGAGCAGTGGTAGCTAGCAGACTATCGGAAATCCCGGATTGGAAGGTGCTTCTACTAGAAGCCGGGCCAGATGAGAACGAAATAACAGACGTGCCTTCGTTGGCTGCCTATCTTCAGCTGACGAAACTGGATTGGAAATATAAAACAGAACCAACTGGCAGGGCATGTCTGGCGATGAAGGGTGGCCGCTGCAATTGGCCCCGGGGGAAGGTTCTAGGTGGTTCCAGTGTGCTCAACTACATGCTGTACGTTCGAGGGAATCGTCATGATTACGACCACTGGGAGTCTCTCGGTAATCCTGGCTGGGGGTATGATCAGGCTTTATACTACTTCAAGAAGTCTGAGGACAATCGCAACCCTTATCTTCAGAAGAGCGCCTATCACTCTACGGGCGGTTACCTAACGGTACGTAAGAAATGATCTCGTGTCTTCGTTGAACAATGTCCTCGTAAACATCAGATATATTCCCAATTTTGCCTATGTCACAGGTACAGGAAGCCCCGTGGAAAACGCCCCTGGTAGTTGCGTTCGTGCAGGCGGGAGTGGAGTTGGGTTACGAGAACAGGGACATTAACGGCGAGCGGCAAACAGGCTTCATGATCGCCCAAGGAACCATTCGCAGAGGCAGCAGATGCTCCACAGCAAAGGCGTTCCTTCGGCCCGTGAGACTCCGCAGGAACATCCACACGGCCATGAACGCGCACGTGACCAGAGTCCTGGTAGACCCGGTCACCATGCGAGCCACTGGCGTCGAATTCTTTCGCGACGGTCGCAGGCAGATCGTCAGAGCTCGCAAAGAGGTGATCCTCTCAGCTGGCGCCGTGAACAGCGCCCAAATCCTGATGTTGTCGGGCATAGGACCCAGCGAGCACCTTCAGCAGTTAGGTATCCCCGTGATCAAGGACCTTCGAGTCGGAGATAACCTCCAAGATCATGTCGGCATGGGAGGATTGACTTTCTTGATCGATAAACCAGTTGCCATAGTGCAAAACCGTCTTCAGGCTGCGCCAATCACCATGCACTACGTGGCCAATGGTAGGGGGCCTATGACCACCCTAGGAGGGGTCGAAGGCTACGCCTTTGTCAATACTAAGTTTGCCAATAGGTCCATCGACTATCCTGATATTCAGTTCCACATGGCGCCAGCTTCTATCAATTCTGACGCCGGAGTTCAGGTGAAGCGAGTCTTGGGAATTACCGACGAGGTCTACGACTCTGTCTACAAGCCCATCGCTGATAAGGACGCTTGGACCATCATGCCATTATTGTTGAGACCAAGATCTCGCGGCACTGTCAGGTTAAGGAGCTCTAATCCTTTCAGCAGTCCTATTATCGACGCCAACTACTTCGCTGATACTAGAGACATTGCTACCTTGGTCGAAGGCGCCAAGCTCGCTATAAAAATTAGCGAGGCGAAGGTTTTCAAGCAGTTTGGCTCCAGAACGTACCGGGTCAATCTGCCAGGATGCAAGCATTTGAAGTTTGCCTCGGATGCCTATTGGGAGTGCCACATCAGGCATATTTCCATGACGATCTATCATCCCGTTGGTACCACAAAGATGGGACCGCCGACTGATCCTACCGCTGTGGTGGATCCTAGGTTGAGAGTTTACGGTGTTCAAGGTCTCAGGGTGATCGATGCCTCCATCATGCCGACTATTAGCAGTGGAAATACTAATGCGCCGGTTATTATGATCGGCGAGAAGGGTGCGGATCTTGTTAAGAGCGACTGGCTGGACTATGCCACGACGAGATGATGATAGTGATTTTTCCAATTGCTTTTGGATAATTGCGAACTGTAGAGACACTTGTTGTTGAAATATATATTTTTTTAAACTATGGACATTGTGGAAAAGATGGTTGTGTTGAACTAGATTTTAAGTATTTTTATTGATGTTTGCGGAAAGAATTTTATGTACATTTAACGAGTTTGGAGTGTTTCAGACCAAAAAACAAGATTTTACAGGTTTTATGAATATTAATTCTATAATAATGTAATCAATAAACTATAAGTAAGGATGTTGTATGCATGTAAGAATGTCAAGGTGGGAGGTGACGTTCCTCCACTTCAGTAGTGGGAACCGTGTGGCTCGCAACGAAGAAGAAGTTGGACAAGGCTGGTGTAGAAGATTAAAATGACAAGGGAATAATTTTTATAACTTGTTTGTAACATCTCACAACTTTATACAATTTAACGGAAATAACAATCGTTTGCAACTGTAATAAAGAATTATGTTCTCTCAGGTAAACTTTGCTATCTACGTGCCATACAGTGTAACTTTAATATAAGATTGTAATTAACCCCATCCATCCCTCATTCTCCAACTTAATTTGTTCGTTGCTGTCAAATTGATACAACATTAAACAATCAATAAGACGTAAAAGTAAACAATTATATTTGCAAAATCCCTTTCTAAAAATGAGTGACTGTGGGATGGCTGGGGCCTAAATAAAGAAACGTAAACTGACTACTGCGTATTTATTTTTTAGAAAACATTAAATGTACTATTCAAAAATATTATTTTTGCTAAAATTTTTATAAAATATCCTGAAATATAGTACTAAAGCTACCAACTTCCAGTGTCTCGAGTAAACCCAGGGTGAACGGTTCCCTTTCGTTTCGATTCAGTCTGACCGTGAAACACTAACCTCTTAACCAATCAAAATAAAACATACTTTCCCTCCAACCAAATGGCAGAAAAATCACGGCAGAACGGCAGTGAACTTGGTCGCGTGAAGATCGGATCACCTGCAGTGAATGTAAAATTTTCAGTCAACTTAAACAACTGTTTGTTTATTTATTTCGTAAAATTTTGTCTTGTGGACTTTGAAAAATTCCTATTTTCACTACAGCCACGCCACATACTACAGGTATGTTAAATATATGAATTTGTGTGTTCGTTTACAGTTATTAAATAACCAAATACTTATTTCGAAATACAGCAAGGGGCATAAATGAATATTTTAAAAGAATTAAAATTAATTGAACAATACCTCCCTCATTAAATAATTTTTTTATTTTGATAATCTTTTTCAATAGTCTGATGTGCTAATCAGCAGTAAATAAAACACTAACGAATTTTTGTACAATATTAGCAGAGCTATGCAAAAAGACGGAAAAGTTTTGGTAAAAGGAATTAGAGTGGCTCTGCAGGTTAGCAACATAAAAGCTATGAATAGGTACAAGGTTATTTTTATGATAAGCTAGTATCTGGCTGCAAGAAATATACTTTTCCTGCGTACTGGTTCTGCCGTGTGTGCTCTGGACTGTACACTCTATTTACGAAGCTCATACCAAAATTGCAAAACAGATCCCGAGATCCGTTCACTTTTATCGTCAACCCAACTTCTAGTTTTTATACTTTTTTGCAGGATAGTCGCAACATCAAGCTACAAAACTGTGCGATAATAATCCTTCATCGATCATGTTTTTAAACATTGTCCAATTTTTACAATATTTTTCAAGAGACATTTTTTATATTGATACATTAATATTTCTTTCATAATCATTAATATTATTTTTAGAAATTATCAAACAAATTAAAAGAGATGGGAAAGTGGCGAAGCTTTTATCAATACATAGTAACCGTTAAACTTTCACTCGAGTTCATTAGTCGTGTACTTAAAATAATAATATAGTTTACGGCGTTTTAAAACAGTAGAAAGTAATTTTCGGATCAATTAACTCGAGATAAGATTACCGAGAGTACTTTCAAAAGCTCAACCCTCTTTTACCAATTTTGAATTCGATTCATCGTAATTATTAAGAGAAGAAATAAATGTCTGTACAGGGTGATTAACCTATGTATGCTACCTAAATTACGCGTGAACTATTTGGTACGTGGAACAACGCAGGCGAGTTTTGTTCGAACCTTTTTACAGGAATAATCGTTAGTCGTTTTTCCTTTGTGAACACATTCGCGAGCAGGTTTCTTCCTTTTTCCGGTTGTAATTAAAACATTCCACGCACTGGCCAACGCTGTAACACTGAAAATAATTTGCGGCATGCATGTGCAGTACTTTCCCGACGCTAATTCATTATTCCAATAGAATTTCAATTCCAGGCAGAGAGAATTTCTTTTCTATATATGAGATTTCACTTTCGAATTTGAATTGCTAACTAATTCGAAACTAGTTGCATAACAGAACTGTCGCAATTTATGCGTATTGGCCTATGGGACGCCTATGGGACGCCTATGGGACCACGGTTCGTTACTCGTTCCAACATTTTATAATCTGTATTACACCATAACATTAACGGATTACTATATCGTAACCGAGAAAACGACGATCTTTGTCGGTCTCAAAAAAATTTGCATTTTGTCTTTTCTCGGATTGAACTGAAAAATTTACGTAAACCTCTGAACTTGAACAATATTTTAAACATTGCAGAGCTTCGAGTTTATAAAATTGTTTTACTTCGCAACAAACTTAAATTTAATTTTTATTGAAATCTTAATCGTTACTCTATAACAAAACGAGTGTCGCAAACCAGCACAGAAAGAAAAATCAAATGTTTAGTATAAATTAAAATATATAATTTTGTGTTATTAAAATTGGTCGAAACGTATATTTATTGCAAAAACGTACAATCGATTGTTAGATTTAATTTATGCGATCAACGTCTGCGATACTGCATGAGCATGTAAATGCGTGATCGTGCGCTGAATAACATTGAGTTCGGATAGTCGAGGTTATATTGTAGTACCTGAAGATCACTGAACTGTCTCCGTCTACAAAACATACTTAAAATGTACGAAGAGCACGAGACTGCACTTGGTAAAAATAATGGCACATTTGCTCAGATGGAACGTACGAGTACAGTACCGTTTATAAGTATTAAGAAGTCGAATGTATTTTTGAAAAATGTATTTAACTAAAACACGAAGTGAAACAGCAGGATTATCGAAGGATCTTTCAAGGGGACGTTGCCTACAGTCATTTGAAGTAGCTTTTTCCTTTACAAAAATGTTGCCCGTCGCTTCGTTAAGAAGTTATTAGCGAAAAACACGGACCAATCAGGGCGTAGGGGGCGGATTCCGGCTCTGTCAATGCCAACGCCGCACTCAGAGGGGCGTGTCGCTTAGGCGTTCTCGTTAATAACTCATTAACGAAGCCGTGGAGAACATTTTCGCAAAGGAAAAAGTTACTGCAAATTACCTTAGAAATCCCTTTCAAGGAAAGGAACAACATTTTTGGGAGACCCTATATAATAGAGAAAATAAAATCAACCACACTTAATTAAAATATCTGTCCATACGCATGGTACGATATTTACTGCGACCCCACTTGTTACACCTGGAATGGCACATACATATTGGCGTAAGTGTGCGTGGACATGCTAATGTAAAAACTCTGGAGGAGAGTGTACAATGGACGGGGTATAAAAGTGAAACGTACACGAGATCAAATAGATGCACGCTGGAACATAGAAAACACGAGAAGGGGTCGCGTGGAGTCCTAGTCAGCATTACTCAAGCCTCCGGTAAGTATTACGTGAACGGCAACGAGAAAGCACATTTCTCTGGTGGATCTCGAAGTGGAAAGTGGACACTAGGTCTCTAGAAGCAGTTTTGCGGACAAGCAACGCCGTCCGGTCTTTTGATAGCGACGGAACTGGATGACTTGATATTCGTACCAAGGATAATGGTAACAACAATTTGACAACGACAATTACTCTTACAAAATTGATCGAAACGTGTGGGCCAGATCCTTATACGTTCTACGGCTCAAAATTCGGTACGATCTTTTGCGTCTATACGACCACGTCATTTGATGACATTGTGAAAATAAGTGAATTCTCAGTGGAACATTTCCGAGGATCGTATGAAGATTAAATAATTGAAACATAAAAATTTTACCCGTGAAACAAGTGGAGAGAACAATTCTAACGAGAAACAAAGAATAGAAAAACAAGCACAGCAATTTAAAACGAAGCCATTTAACCGGATCTAGTTGCCAAAGAGACTGTATTTGTTTATAACATAATGGCTGAATTCGATTCCCGAGTTGCCAAGAATGGGATCATGCACCTCGCGTAGATAATTAGCTATACTTGTAATAAACGTGTACCAATGGAGGGTCCCACAAATGTGGAACTTCCATCAGTGAGGTAATTCCCAAGGTCATTTGAAGAAACCTTGTCCTTTGCGAAAATCTTCTACGTGATTTCGTTAACCGGGAATTCGGGTCAGGGCCGGATGTCGGCTCTGTACCCGCGCTCTGATTGATCTGTGTGTTTTTTGTAAATAACTTCTCAACAAATTCGTTCTCCCGAAGGAAAAAGTTTTTTCAAATGATCTCAGGAATTGCCCCTCTCAAGAAAATACAAAATTTTGGGACACCCTGCATAACATAAAAGTGAA
This sequence comes from Lasioglossum baleicum, assembly GCF_051020765.1. Lineage (NCBI taxonomy): Eukaryota > Metazoa > Arthropoda > Insecta > Hymenoptera > Halictidae > Lasioglossum > Lasioglossum baleicum. The sequence goes on along the minus strand of NC_134946.1, from coordinate 4,127,517 downwards.
CGTCACGGGACTGGCAAAGTGATGTGCGCTTTAGTGGCATTATTGACATGGATAAATAACATTTTTTCTTTTTAACTGTGCATCTGTTTGCATTTTTCCGGATTCTGCGACACTTACAGAAACATTATCAAATTGGGCTATCATCTTCGGCAATTTCTGGAAATACTTTTGGTAGGAGTTTCCCAGATACTGTTACGCAGTATGTACCATGCAATATGGGAATGTGTAGCTTTCTCCTGGCGTGACAATATCAAACCAGTTTGATGTGTATAATTACAAAATCTATGTACCTACCTGTACAGGTCGGACATCGCGCTGAAACTTCACAGAAACGTCTCTTTTTTGGTAGGCTATCGAATGGTTCAGGTCTAATTAAAATCGGCCCGGGGACGATTTTGACCCCCAAACCCGGCTACAGCCTTTTTCGGTTATGAACCAGAGGGTTGACCTGCGATCTCTAAAGATACCCTCGAAAATTTATGATTTAACATAAAAATCCTTAGTTGATGTCCACTGCCAAATTAGTACTTTGCTTCTTCACAGCAATATGGTACACGTTGCCTATGGTGTGCTACTCCTGGCATCGTTTCTCGCCGTCCCTATAAGGTCCCAATCACTACTGGAATCATTGAGGACATACGGGCCACCATCAGAAATCCTGAACAGGGTCGATCCCAATAACAAGAAATACGATTTCATCATTGTGGGAGCTGGTTCTGCAGGTTCCGTCCTTGCCAATCGCCTCTCGGAGAACAAGAAATGGAATGTGCTGCTTCTGGAGGCAGGCGGGACCGAGACGGTGCTTCACCAGATCCCAATTCTCGTAGGATACTTTCAACTATCAAACTACAACTGGGGTTACACAGTTGAGCCGCAGAAGAATTGCTGTCTGGGGATGATCAACCGACAGTGTTCCTGGCCCCGGGGGAAGTCCCTAGGTGGCACCAGTTCTCTTAATTATATGATCCATACGAGAGGGAACAAGCTGGACTATGATATTTGGTCTGCGCTTGGGAATGAGGGCTGGTCTTACAACGAAGTCCTGCCCTATTATGTGAAGAGCGAGAAATTCAACGTGCCAGGTGAGTCTGTTTACCTGCAACACCTTGCAAAATCGAACATAACTGAAAAAGTATATAATGAAAAATGATGTTTTTCTAGGTATCACGAATTCCTCCTACCACGGCGATCAAGGCAACCTGTGCGTGGAGTACGTGCCATACCACACAGACCTAGCGAAAGCGTTTCTCAAGGCTGGTCGCGAGCTAGGCTACAAGATCATAGACTACAACGGAGAAGATCAAATCGGCTTCTCTTACATCCAAGCGAACCTAGACAGAGGGACCCGGTGCAGCGCATCGAAGGCATACCTACGAGTCAATCGCCCAAACCTCGACATAGCAACAGGCGCGATGGTCACCAAAGTCTTAATCAACGATGATAACCAAGCGCACGGTGTAGAGTTCATCCAAAACAACCAACGCAAACAAGTCTTCTGTTCAAAAGAGGTAATCCTATCTGCAGGGACTATCGACTCAGCGAAGTTGCTGATGCTGTCCGGTATAGGTCCGCGGGATCACTTAGAGGACCTGGGAATCAAAGTACTGAAGGATTTGAAAGTAGGCTATAGCATGTACGAGCATATAGGATTCCTGGGACTAACGTTCATGGCGAATCAACCAGTGTCCTTGCTGCAGAGCAGACTGGCTAGACCTAGCGTTTTCGTCCAATACTTTCTGAATAGAAGTGGCCTGATGTCCATGCCAGGTGGAGCAGAGGCTCTGGCCTTCATCAGGACAAAGTATGCTCCTGATAGTAGACCTGACATTGAACTATTATTCGCCGCTGGGTCAGTACACTCTGACGGGGGTATACCCTTGAAAAAGGCTTTGAGAATCACCCCTGAGCTTTACCACACTGTCTACAAGCCAATCGAAAATAAGGACGCCTGGTCCATTTGGCCTATTCTGCAAAACCCCCGGAGCGTTGGTAGGCTGACTTTGAAGTCCAAGAACCCCTTCGATCCGCCAAAAATGGATCCTAATTTCTTCGACCACCCGGCAGACGTGGAAATCATCCTGGAGGGCATCAAACATGCTATCAACATCTCCAGGACGGCTTCCTTCAGGAAATATGGGAGTAGATTGCATGATATCAAGATCCCTGGATGCACAGAATTCGAGTTTGCCAGCGATGACTATTGGCGGTGTGCTATCAAGCATTTGCCATCGATGATGAATCATGAGATTGGAACCGTGAAGATGGGACCTGAGAGCGATTCTTATGCCGTTGTAGATCCCAAGCTTAGAGTTTATGGAATGAAGGGATTGAGGGTCGCTGATGCCAGTATTATGCCGACCATACCTACGGGACACGTTAACGCGGGGATTTATATGATTGGAGAGAAGGCGGCTGATATGATCAAGGAGTTTTGGCAGTGAAGTTCGTTAAATACCCAACTACTTCATTGGTTAGCTAATTAGAATCTTGGTGGAAGTCAATTAAGACGCAGTCGTTTCGATGTAGTTGTTAACACTGTTGAGTATTTGTTGAAAACGTATTACTTTTGGGATGTTAATTAGAAGTGTTACAGAGTTAATGATGAATTGTTCCTTATAGGAAACCTGATTTTCTCGTCACAACATTTGTGAAAGATTTTGAAAATCTCGCAATTTTAGAACTTGTGCGCGACATTTCGTGTCAAGTGATCGTATGTTTTTGTTTACTTCTCTGATACAATTGTTTACAACTGTACCGTTTCCCAAGAATATTTTAATAAACGAAGGTTGAAATGCAAGTTTTTGTCATTTCCTGTGTGAGATGTTCAGAGAGCATGCTTAAATTATACATATGTCTATATGTTTATACTGATTTCGTCATAGAAATTATAAGAATTGTGATTAAAAAATTTGGCAAAAGACTTTCTGAATGCCTAACAAACAGACATACTATTATAAATGTAAAATACAGGGTGATTTTTCCATTAACTTGGAAAAATTCAGAAAAAGTATTATTGGAAATCTGCGTTCGCAGATTTATTCCTTATAAAAAATACATAATTTTGCTGTTTAAACCACCCCTCTAGCTCTAATATTTTCCGAGATATTCGACCAAATTCATGGCGACCTTGAAAATTCTTGAGAAAATTACGGATGATAAATTTACCATCATCGTCTTAGAACTCTCTCCGAACTGTGCTAAATTTGATACAAAATTTTTCGAACGGCCTGCTAGCAACAGTAATGTAATATAACATTGTAAACGACAGCAATCATTTATCTTAGATAACAAACTCATTAGAAATGGAAAGCGTCTTTAAGTGGCAGTGCATTTATCGTATCTACATTTGAAGGCGTAAAATACATCAACGCAGAAGCCTTATCACAGACTAATCCTGTTTTTCCTTCATGTTTTGCTTATCTTGCAATTAGACTAATCATTTTTGCATATCTTGCAATTAGAGTACATACAAATGTGAATTTTTATTTGAACTATAATACAAAAATGGAATAATTACAAATTATACAATCCAGTGATGCTCATCTTATAATAAACGACAAAAAATTTAAAAAAACAGTATAACTGGATAATTCTATTGTTCTTTATTTTAAAATAAAAACATACTTGTTACAACATACAGAAAAAAAAATCTTGATAAAATAAATAAAAAAAAAATAATACAATCTTTTCCCTCTTTCAGATAAAACAAAATCCTTATCAGTACAAATAAATTATAAAATATATATATATATATCATATATATAATTATAAGTTTTCTAAACTTATCTACGAGCTTACAAAACAAAAACAAGATCCCTTAAACATAAATTAAAAATAATTGGATGCTAAATATTTGAGCCTTACATAAACTATATATACAATATACAATATGTATATAAATATTTGTAATAACAAATGTTTTTCAATAACCGTACGTAATTCTTTTCAGTAAATATTTTCAACGCTACATTTTTTACGACAGCTGTACATAAATCTTGTAATCTATTTCTTGCAAATTTCGAAATACGAAATTTTTAATCGTGACATTTCGCTCTGCTAATGGCCGCCACGTAAATATCGCTCGTGACGCGTCATATGTATAGGAATAAGAGCCCGTCCTCGTAAAGGCCGCCATACGTACAACGCAATATCCCCATAGTACAATGTATATAATTCCTCTGAATGAGTTAGGTGTGAGATAATGAATTACATATTTGCGTGCACGCGACATTGCACGACAATCGAGTGACCTACATCGTTGTACGTGTCAACAAAAGACACCTTTATGTGTAGAAGCATGTCAGGAGTTCGATGGTGACATAAAATTCTGGATGAGTCACGCATCTACAACTCAACGCTTCCGTGACAAAAGCAAATATATCCGATAACACTACTACGTCGCGGAAATATTTTTAATATCCTTTCCATTCATCTTGTTAATCATAACTGAATATCAGCATATTAGAAAATTTAGCTGATTTTATTTGTCTGTAATCATCTTCGAAAAATGATCGAAAACAATAAACTAATGTATTTAATAAAGCTATATACTTAGCTATACATATATTGCAAACGATGTTTCTTAACAGAAGTTCAAAATGTAATTATTTCAATAAGAAAATATTTCTAAGTTTATTAAATTTTCTTTGTACTATTCATACGGACTATTTGAATGTTTCTCTGCTAAAATATTTAATGCTAGGCTTACAGATTCTAATATTTTTAATTTATAAGTATTAAACTTTTAAAGATGCATCCATGCGGATTGAACAAATTACTTTTTTCAGGTATATATTACCTTTAAAAATGCCTAAAAATTTGGATAGACATATTCTTGTTATTTTTACAGAGTAATATAATATAGTCGTTTTTAATGTTCCATAAACCTACTGTTAAACTAGTCTTACCTAGCAATATATTTAATGTCATAGATTATGTATAAAATACTACAAAATTGGTTTGAACAGTTACAAAATTAGAAAGCGCATGAAAGGTAATATGTCTAAAATTATAAGTACGTGGAGTATATTAAAAATACTATGGACACTGATACATAATTATACGCACAGTATTCTATTAATAAAGTTTGTAATGACTATGCTTTCATAGATTGTTAACCCTCTGATCTTATTTTCAATTGGCAGAATTAGAGTATATACGAACATACGTGTACGTTCATTGGTTTCACCTTGAGATTATTCAGCTCAATCTTGTTTCTATATCCCAGTTACTTTTACCACCCCATGAAAGACTATAACCGCCATTAACCTTGTTGCTATTATACTATGCATGATAGTATACGATATAAGCACGATTAACTCAAAATATTTTAATTTCTAGATATGTAAGGTTAGTCTATCGGTTCACTACTGATCTATTCTACTTTTCTATTCTACATTTCATTTCAGGATTGAAATATAACTTTAATTACTACATGCACAAGTTGTAATTCCATTATTTAGTTAACTTTAAATTAACGAAATTGTTGTTTATATTTCTCATTTTCCCAACATGAAAATTTATATATACAACTTGAAACAGTTATGAGAAGTATTATTTTTCCCACTTTTATGGTATACATTGCTCCAAAATAAATAACCTGTTTACAAAAATAAAAAAATGCAATTACGTACATGATATCAAATATACAACAGTAACACCGATGACGTTAGTACGAGTTTGTTAAATACACACACGTATTATGATCAACTAACTTAAATGATCAAAATTTCTGACAAAATGAAATAGCGTCTTTTTTGCGAGAGAAGAGATCTGAGGTCATAATAGCTTTCCGGTCAGCTTCATCCCGGGATACGCGTATTATAAGAAAACGATGGACATGTATTATGACTGTTGATGTACATATCTCAAGAATCCTCTCTCGAAAAGCAGACCACAACTTTGTTGATCTTTCGAAGCCGGTAAAAGTAAAAAGCTACGGAAAGTGAATCAAGCGAAGCAGCTCTTAGGTTATTATATCGCACCGCTTGATGAAGTCATCGTTTCCCATTGATTTGCGTACCTGATACAACGAGAGCTTCGTTTGGACCACAGGTGTGAACGTTTCCCATTGTCGGATCAACTTTTTCTTAACGAAGATGCAACAACAAACCGGCACTAGCAAACAACCAACACTAACACTGTCAGCACTGACACTGATTATTATGACAAACCGGTAGTAGGGGAACGTGAATTATTTCAAAAACCCCGGTAAATTATTAATAACACAAACCGTGTCAACCACGCGTCGTAAGGTTACGAAGCTGCTCCAAGCCACTACCCAAAATTATTTGTAGCTTTTGCAAAACCCTAGCTTACGAACGCTACCAACTTACGAACGAGCTTTCGCTCACAGTCAGCTCACAGTGCTTACAGCGACATCTTAGAACGAAACATTACTATACTTCTCACTGCAACCACAGACAGAGAGGATATGAGAGTGCTCACGCCCGGTGCCTTTTTTGCCACCACTTTCGTCAATGTCAATGTAGATTATAGATAGAGACAGAGCATGTAAATTGTAAATAAAACAGGTTTTGTATTTATGTGAAAAATTCTTTATCTATTTAGCAGTAATTTACATTACAGTATTGAATTCTACAGACGTTTCTGACACAGAAACCATTCACGAAAAGTGTTTGGTTCGGTTCGATTCGGTTCGATTCGGTTAGTATATGAGCAGGTCAAGAAAATGTTCATTGACAGCTTGTGTGCTGAGCAATATATTATATTGCTATATAAACAAATTTGGTGTTGTACAATGATATGGGTATGCTTTGTCACGCTCTGTCCAGCTCTATCAAGCTCTATCTATCCACCTCTATCTCAAAAGTGGTGGCAAAAATGACCCCGGGCGTGAGCACTCTTGTATCCTCTTTGCCACAGACTTAAGGATGATCTAACTGGATCTAAAATCTATATCTTGTTCGTGACATAAAGCAACATGAAGCAACATAAAGCAACATAAAGTGACATAAAGTAAAACAGTAAACATTCATTCATCTTATTTTATCGAACGTATTAAAATACATTGACAAAATGTCCGAAGACGAGGTAGAAAGTTTTGAGATCACAGACTACGATCTTGAAAATGAATTTAATATTAATCGTCCCAGACGAAAATTAACCAAAAAGCAACAAATGCTTGGTAAGATTTCTACTTTAATAATTTGACTGCTAAAGATATATATATACAGTACTGCTATAATTGATTTCGAGTATTTGAGTGACTAACCAAAATGATTTTGCCTCAGGTATTTGGGCAGATGATAGTGACGAAGATGAATTATCTGCTAGACCATCGTTCAGAACTTTTGACAAAGGACCAAAAAATTATACTGCTCCCGTTAGTTTTGTACCAGGTGGTATTCAACAAGCAGGGAAACCGAAAGAGGAAAAGGAGGAGAAAGACGAAGATGATAGCGACAATGCGAATACAAGTAAATCACAGAGGGAATACCCAAATAGTTCAAGGTATTACATTTTCTTCTCTTACTTGTTCAGTTCATAGTTTGTTTCCAGTTGATACTTGTTACACAATTTTGCTTTAAGAAATGGTAGTGGCTCAGCATCGATTTTCTTATCGTTTGATTTCATTATTTCAGTTCTGAAGACGAACGACCAAGCATGGCACCATTACGTGCATCCTTTTCTATGAATACGGATGGAGATATTGCTGGCTTACGTAGAAAGCAAAATAAAGTTAACCCCTTGCTTATGAAAACTGGAGTGGGTACTTGGGAGGTTCATACAAAAGGTATTGGAGCAAAATTACTATTACAGGTACATAAATAAAATTGTATACCATTTATATGGCTCCGATTATAAAGATATATTAATAAATATTTTGCTAATAATTTAGATGGGTTTTGAACCTGGCAAAGGATTGGGTAAACAATTACAAGGCATAAGTGCCCCAGTAGAAGCACATTTAAGAAAGGGTAGAGGTGCCATTGGTGCTTATGGTCCAGAAAAATGTCCAAAAGTGCCAGAAAAGAAGAAGGAAGAGGATGCAGAGGAGGGGAAAGATCCCAAAGGGAAATTATCGCAGTGGCGAAAAGGAGACAGCACTGCAACGAAGAAGAAAGTAAAATATGTATACCGAAGTGTAGATCAAGTATTAGAAGATGGAAAATTGAAACCTAATAAGAAAGTGAGTTCATCAAATGAAATGAGTAGAGTTAAGGTTATAGATATGACTGGTCCAGAACAGAGAATCCTCAGTGGTTATCATGCAATAGCTGGAGGTCAACAGAGACCTGATGAAAATGTTGTGATTACCGACAAGAAATCCAAAGTTAATTTTGCACTACCGGAGCTTCAGCATAATTTAAATATACTTCTAGATATGTGTGAACAGGATATTATACAAAATGATAGACGAACGAGGCATTTGAGTGATAGAGTGGTCGCATTAGAAGCAGAGAAGAAGACTTTATCTAAAGTTATAGATCATCACAGTCGACTTATCGATACTTTAGAAAATGTATTAGATATCATAGACAAGTTAATGGACGAAACCAACCAATTGTCGTTACAAGAAACTGCTGAAGCCTTCAAAGATTTGCAAGATAAATACTATGAGGAATATAAAATGTACGAGCTTGGTGAATGGGCCTGTAGTTTTGTTGGTCCAAAGATAAAGGATTGTTTAGCTAGTTGGAACCCCACAATGCAACCAATGCAACCTATTAAGTTGTTTAATGAATGGAAGAGTATTTTGGAACGTGGTACCACAACGCTTCAAACGAGAACTATGCATCCGTACGATAAGCTTGTTTGGAATGCGTGGATGCCGTCAATTAGGGGAGCTGTACAGTAAGTTTTATTTTCTTGTATATAAATAAAGGTAAAATCAAAGTTGAATTGTTCACTAATTTCGATTTCAGACAGTGGGCTTGTAGACAGCCAGACCCCCTTATCGAATTAATAGAAATCTGGATGCCATTACTTCCGGGTTGGATATTGGAAAATATTTTAGATTTATTGATACTTCCAAAGCTTACTTTGGAAGTGGAGGAATGGAATCCTCTTACGGACACTGTGCCTATTCACACGTGGATTCATCCTTGGCTACCACTATTACGTAAGTATGGATTTTAAAATGCAAAATTCATGTTGAAAAATGCTATTCTTACGTTCTAGGACTTATTAAATATTTGATTGTTGCAGGGAATCGTTTGGACACTTTAATATATCCAATAATACGTCGGAAACTAGGTTCTGCATTAGGAGGCTGGCATCCATCCGACAGATCTGCCAGGCTAATGCTGCAACCATGGTCCAACGTCTTCGCAAAGGGAGACATGGAAGCATTCCTAGTAAAAAACATAATCCCAAAACTGCAAGTAGCGCTTTCAGAATTTGTCATAAATCCACACCAGCAGCATTTAGATCAATGGAACTGGGTTTACGAATGGAAAGAGCTGATTCCAATTCACATAATGGCAAGTTTGCTCGACAAATTCTTCTTCCCGAAATGGTTGCAAGTTTTAGCATTGTGGTTGAATCATTCCCCCAACTATGATCAAGTTACGAACTGGTACATGGGATGGAAAAGCATGCTGAGTGAGAAACTACTCTCCGAACCTCTAGTGAAAGGTAAGTTTAATATGCAATCAAATTTGATATATGTATATACTAAGTTATCATTATCAATTTATGTTATAGAGCATTTCAAGAAAGCATTGGATATGATGAATAGAGCAGTCAGTGGACCACAAAGCCATCAACCAGGAGCAATGGAACAAGTTTCGTATCTGACAAGCTTGGAAAGGACTCAGCCTACTATGTCACAGATGCCAGCAAATGCTCAACCAAGGATGGAGGTACGATTTGATTTATTATACATACATTCATTGGAATCTAGTCGTATGTTTCGTTGCAAATTTTATGATAATATACATTTTCACAGAGACTCGCAGAGGCAGTGAGAACAGCATCGCAAATTCCCCAAGGCTTCAAGGACCTCGTGCAGAAGAAGTGCGAGGAAAGAGGCATCCTGTTCATGCCAATACCAAATCGTTACAGGGAAGCGAAACAAGTTTACAAAGTGGGCAATGTGCAAGCTTACATAGACGGCAACGTCCTATTCGTGTGTCATAACGGCATGAATTGGCTGCCGACGCATTTAAATGCATTGTTAGACATGTCTGAGCTCTAGGGACAATTAAATTCCAAGTCTAGAATGTAATTAGTACACTGTGGATTATATGCGTTTACGACAAACATTAACAGGTAAAATTTAAACGAAGAAAGTTTTTCATATTTGAATTGTATGTTTTACAATCCGCAGTGTCTCAATCAATTAGCATTAAATGCATGCAATTATTTATTGTACATACACTGTATCCTGTAAGTATCCTGTAAGAAACATAGAAAGTTGCATTATGTATAATGAAAACAGTTTGTAAAGTGATTGTCATGTTTTGTACGAACTATGCTGTATAATAAATTATTATACCAGCATAATACTACTTATATTTACTTCTGTGGAATGTATAAACATCGTGTAACGCGGCCCGGTATAAATGATTATTTAATGTGTTTATAATATTTTTACTGGGCGAGTTGAATTAAATACTCGTTTATTCTAAGTTGTTTATATAGCGTTCCGAGTATTATGCTAGTAACATGTATCGAGAGGGTCGATCTGAAGCGTTGCTATTTATTCGATCCGAGAGAAGAACATCTCTTTTCTTGGATGGTACTCCCGGCATTCACGTTTCACGAATGCAGCCCCGTACTCGCGGATGTTTGTCTTATTGACCACTTCGAGCTGAAGTGGTCGAAGTCGAACGCGTGTAGGCGCCCCTGGTTATCCCACTACCAAGAGCCACAGCTATAAAACTCCTCGATATGGAAAGTTGCACGTAATCCCGTGGAGTTGTACGTATGTACCTACAGAGTCGTCCAATAGGCACCGTGTATCAACCATCACAGTGTGTGCTGGAACTGTGCGACGGCCATGGGCGCCACCATGGTCGAAGCGAATGTTTTTCCATATTATACATAATAGTAACAATTCATAGCAATATTATAATGGACATTATGTTCATTTGAACTGATTATCTTTTACGAAAAAAGAATCCAGTTTGTAAAGCGTTAGGAGGCAATTGTAGAAAACGGTGGTGGCGACATAAATTATCGATTGTTATTTTAAAATGCAACCTTTTGAGTTTTACTTTGAAATCGGGCACAAACTTTCGCAATCATCTAATATTATCATGATATATGAATATATTATTATACAAGATGCAACTTACCTCATAGTTGCAGCACATTTAATTTCTCTCTAAAATCGAGAGTCTCCATTTTTCGCATTCCTCCCTCATCCGAATAAGTCTTCAGGTGACGCCAATGGCGTCACTACCAACACCGTCTCGTGCGGCGCGAGTGGAGGACTGGTCCTATAAGAGGATGGACATCTCTCGCCTACACGCCTAACAGATCTGTGCTCTCGGGTGTCGAGGAAATTTGCATCGGATCGGAGTGTGTCTGCCTAGTAACTGCTCGGCTTCGCTGCAGTACAGAGCTGGCTACATTTCCAATAAAAAATATTCGAAATAGTCATTGAAATACTTTTACTTATATGTATAGCACAATATTTCAAAATTTATTTTATCGCCCGATTTCACATTCGAGAATATTTCGAAATCAATATTTACTCAATACAAATGCGAATTATATGTCAGGGTTGGGCACATTTAATTTGAAATAAGACAACAATCATTTGAAATAATGAATTATTAAAAAATTTATTTTGATTTGACGTTTCAATCAAATGAATTACAATTTTCAAATGATATTTTATTTCAATTACATTGTTCAAATGAAATGATAAATAATTTCACCTCAAGAGGAGGTTATGGAAGTAACTAAATTATTTTTGAGAATTCGAATTATTTAAACAAATGAAAGATTCAGACGTCCTGAGATCCGCACACATAATTTCGATAGGAATGCAGATCGAATTTAAAGGAAATGAAATCACCTGAGCAAGCGAGCAATGGCGCTGCCATTCAGATTGCGCCACCATATCTCGGTGAATGAAGTCTCCTTGATAACAGGTGAAAGAACCCGGGGCCTGCATCCATCGCGCCACCATGCACGCGTTTCCACTCTGCAACTGAAACGCTTCGTATACACTTAAAGAATTGAAATTTCCTGGAAGAGAGTAATGGCGTTCCACTTACGATAAAGTAATTCCGTTCTAGTCACTATTACCCGGAGATTTGCATGCAAAAAACCTGTGATTTTGCTCTTTTATAGTTCGCCGGCGAACAACTATACATATATACTATGCAACTTTTCTCTTTGCGTATGAACTATTGCAAGCCACTCTCGCACCGGCGATTAGGGAATAATTTATACTTGTACACCGCTAATGCTAGGAAACTCAGCAATTCCCGGATTTAATTGGAAATCATGTCCGTTACCAAAACTTACGTAATACAATAATTATACTAATTCACGTCCGTCGAACATAAAATAATACTTTGTTGCAAATTTTGAGTGGTAGAGAAATTTTCCAATATTATATGACTTGACAAGCATATCATTGTGCTAATTTTAAATGACTTCATTTTGGCGATTGTTTAAAATTATAATGTAATTATTATATTAATAGCTATTTTTTTATTTTGAGATCAAACCTTTGCACAGGTCTGCTCACGAACACTTTCACTCGATAAATCAGTACAGCTTGAAAATGTCGAATAACACAAATCGAAATGCGCATTTTTGCAGTTTTCTCTTCCGTAGCGAATAGCAGTATATCAAATCTCGGCGAGATTTATAAATTATCCGATTAGCAATGAAGAATGTATATTTTTACCTTTGTCTTTTTGCACGGTATCCGATCTCCAATGCATACATAAGATAATTTCCGGTTTGAGCAACAATATTTCATAGCTTATGTAATGCGCGTGCATGCCTACGTTTAACTCTCATCATTCTAAAAACCACAGGCTACACGAACGGCGATTTCACCTGTAGTACGTAGTATATGCTAGAGATATTTACTAATAAAAGCATATATGAAGAATATAAGAGAACCTCTGAAGCATAAGCGCAGGTGTTCGCTTAATCCGTGCACCGAAGGTTAAATCCCCGGAAAAAAATAACATTTTTGAGAACGAAATTTCGGAAAGTGTTATTTCCTCGATTCGATGGCTCTTCTAATTAGCTTTCTAAAATAAATTTGCACAGTACAAATGTGCACAAGTGTGAATAAATATTGGACTGTAAGTTAATTTTTAATTTCATAACAATATTTAAAACATTATATATATATATATATATATATGTATATATGTACATAGAAAGGATTTCTTCTTTCGGGCCAATCAGAGCGTAGATCCCGCTGAGCGTGGTGCTGGCATTGATCAAGCCGCAATCCGTCCACAGTAGCAGGCGGTCTGATTGGTTCCTGTTTTTCGCCAACCCTTTCAAGAAAGTGCAACATTTTTGGGACATGTCTAGTGGCTCATAACCTCAAAGTGTGCAGATGAAACGAAAAAATGTTAGAAAAGTGTCTCCACTTTTTAATTGCCAACAATCTCAAACAGTTTCTACCCAAAAGGATTTTCGAAGTTTCCTCTATGTCGGAGGACATTTTCGAAACAACAGCTTTTTATATATATATATACAAGATTTAATCTCACAAGGTTTAACAATACGTGTCCATAATACTCGCGACAGGTTGTAAATCATTATGTATTTTACGGTACTATTTAAATCGTAAATTGTACTCGAACTGCCACGGTTACAGATCGTGTTCCGGTGTTATAAACAACTTTCTACCTATTTAGGCGATCGCGAGCGGCAAATGTCGATCGCTAAATTGTTCCGACGTTCGGTCGTCTCGCGTTTGAGTACCTGGCATTTCGTGGAGGGACTTAGGGACAGCGATTTGCGTGGGATTGGAATGTTTGGGCGCGATCACGTTTTCCTGAAAACATGTGTCTGTGAATGTCCTATCTATTCCGGGCCATTGGCCCCGCTAATGAACTATTTACGCGGTGTTGATTTGCCGTGCAAGCAAGAAATCACCCATTTCTCTCTCGTTACGTTTATGAAAATAATACTCGGACATTTTATTGGAACAAGTAGTAAAATCGGATTAAATGGCTTGACTTTTTCTCAACAATTAGAAGCATCGATTTAACAAATGACGCGCAAAAAAGATTTTAAGAAACTTGCAATTGGTAAGTATTATACGTATACGTGAAAAAATAAACTTTTTAAAGATTTTTTATTGCAGCCCGTAATGTAAAGTTAAATTTTGTATTTTGTAGATCAATAGAATTTAATCGTATTCTATTGATCATAGAAAAATTCATTGTCGCTGTGGCAATGTGCAAGCATACGTAATACAGATATAACGACTAAACATATTTATTTAGAAATTGGCAATGTTTTAGTCATCTATTTTGTTATTAATATATCTTAACAATGTTTAGTTCGTCTCGAACCGTTTTCGAAATCTGAACAAAGTGAAAAATGGATTCACGGGCTCAAATAAAAATTAATATTTGATATTTTTGCAGGATCCATTTATGGGACCGTGAACACGTCGACAGGATGTTTGTTACTAAAGCTTCGAATTTTGACATTGGTTCCAGGACGTTTTTCACAGCTGTCAGCCAACGATGAATCATAGTCAGTTGCAATTGCACGAAACGAAAGAGCGAAATTACATTAATATATGATACTGCTAGGCTGCGTCGTCGGTAACAGCGGAGCATACGTTTATGCACCGTGGCAAGAAGCTTAATGCGAACAACGCATAACGCATATCTGTACAAGATATAGTCGACAGACTTCCTTTAGCCTCGATCGTTATTTTGCTCCTCTTTCCGTATTATCTGAAAGGCCTCCCAGGTCGTGGCTCTCGCTATAATGCAACAAACTGTATTGCCGTTCGCCACGAGCTATGTATGCGCAAACGTACATAGGACACGTCATTCCTCGCGAATTGCAAGCTCGGAACACTAACTTGTCTATCTATCGGGTAAATCTCAAAAGCTGCATTTTTAGTAAATTTGCCTTTCACACAACTTTACGTGTTTACACAGAATAATGCAAAAATTGAAATTCATCGATTCGCGTCGCCAGATGAGGGGAAGGAGCACGACTTGAGGGGAAAATGTTTATTAGGATTAGTCACATAACATTGTGACGCATGCACGAAAGGGGCGGAATGCGTCACGTGACCAGGCTGCGGCGGAAGCGTGGGGGAATAGAGTGGGGACATTAGTCTTAATCTGACGACTCTGATTAGGGGTTTGAATAGAGAAAATTATGGGATATCGTCAAGTTTCCACACTGGCGAAATGTTTTTACATTTACATGTATTTCGAAACAAAATTATATGAAGTATAATTTCATTAAATTATATTACAGAATATGTATAATATTAACATATAAACTTTGAATGCAAGTGGATTTTATGGAAATATTCCTAATATGGAAAGTAGTCACGACATTTAATTTTAATGTCTAGCTAAGTATTTATTTTTTAACTTAATAAGAAGTATGTATTACGTTATTTTAATGGAAGGCTTGTGTTGAGAACTTTCCCGGTTTCGCCGCACAAGGCATCCCAATGTTCCAATGAAATATGTATACCTCGCCCACGTGCCACAGCCTAAATGCCTAAATACTAAGCGATACTTTTGCGATACAGTTTTATTGAATCCGACGAAACTGGTTTCCACTTGACCTAAAACTGCGTCCTTGATCATCCTTATGAGAAACTTGCTGGAGCTCTTCGGAGCATTTTCATTCCAAATCGTTCTCAAAACGAGTTTATAAGTGGTGAGATAAAATATTTAACCGAGTTCGATAATTTGCCAATATCGCCAATAAAAAAATATATATGTAATATTATTTAATCAATATCAATAAAGGCTAGTGCTACTAATGTACATACAGGGTGTCCCAAAAATGTTGTACCTCCTTGAAAGAGGTGATTCACAATTGTTGTTTCTTCAGATTGTGGCGGGTCTAGTGATTTAATAATTAGTTTAAGCGCCTGCAAATTTCCAAGTAATTAATTTTGCTACTTCCATGGACATACAGGAATGGGATAACATATTATCATTGGCTGTCTGTAACGATGTAGTAACTCGTGTCCGACTTGTTAGATGTTAGATAGTTGACAAAGTTCAAATATCAAAATTCTTGTTCTACCAGATAAGCTATCTTTATCATCGGAACAACTCGGACGCGCGGTGAAAGTTGACACTCAGGAGTTGATTAATGCAGTCGTATAATTCAAGCTATTTCGATATCTATGCAGATATCTCGCAATATGTCTGGAAGCGAACGGCGCGTACCGAACTTCGAAGCGTATTTGGTATTAATGGCAAGTTCTGAATATTACTTTCTCTACATTGTCATGATTACCTAATCGAAGTTATTTGAAAAACTTTAATCCCGAGAAAATTACATTTGATACGTAATCGTTAACCAATCTCGTACTTTCATTTGCAACAGAACAATTAAACTATTATTTCTGAAAGTTTGTGGTTTAAAATGTTGAATGATAAGAAAAGTTGGATATCGAAGTATTGTGAAATTGAACAACTGAAGATACTGAGAAGTTCAGATTATTTGCATATTACGTTGATTGTGTGACGAGTGCCCCGTAAAGCCCGATTAACTTTCTTAAATGGAGCTCTTGCGATTTACTTAATCCCATCGCTGAAGGCAAATGCGTGCAAACTCGTGCACGCAATAACCCTGGAGACCGCGTGGGACCTGTTAGCCCCGCCCTCCACTGACCAGATGTCATTACTCATTACGCACTATTTCGTTACGTGTTCCTCCTTCTCGATTAAAGACCCAGAGCAAATTATTTCGATGAGAGGCACCTTCCCTTCACTTCTACCCATTTATTAAGTATATTTCACCAATAATTATTCTAATAAATCTTGTAGTTTCAATGTAAGTTTCGCAACAATCATATACATAGAATATGGGACACTGTTCTACGAATCAGAAATAGCAACGAAAACTGTTCCCCACCCTCAATATGAAGATGAATAAATGAGATTTTGCTGATTAGTCGAGAATTATTCCTGCAGTATTCTCACAGTGATAAATCAGGAATTTCCACTTTTTTGAGTTATGCCACTTCATGTGTACACGCAAATATAATTGTGTGTTGAGCTCCAGGTGTGTCCCAAATAGACGAATCGATAACGATCCCGAGATTATTGTTCGGAATTTTAATTAATTCGAGTACTTTATGCCTCGGAAGAAATCCTTACATCGGCTGTTCCCCCTATTAGATCGCCAGAAGATAGCCACTCGGTGGATTCAGCGCAATTATGCGTTCACCGTTTTGCTTCAACTAGCGCTGGATGAATGAAATTATGTGCGAATTTTTCGTCGCGGTTTTAACTGGATCGTTTATATCAAGTGCGAACGTGGGAATTCAAATAAAATGTAAATCACGGTAAAGTTCAGTACCATCGTCAATCGACGATGGAGAAAATATCCAGCCTATTCACTACATTATTTATGACAATTAAATTGTTAGCTCCAACGTTGCTCCAGCCGCTAATAATTAGTATTCCCATTAAAAAATGCGAACTTTACGTTGAACCCTATATTATATAGTAATCGATGCAACACATTGCCGATAAAAGTCGCGTCAGCTGCTACAGTGTTGATTACGAACATTGACAGTACCAGCCCACGTTGATACCGGAGCCACCAAAGATTCTCGCGTGATACACGAGGCATCCTACTCTCGCAAATTACGATCCGGCGTCGATAAACGCTCGGTTCTCCTCGTTTTGGTCTGTTTCGAGCGGTGAAGATATTCCCGGCGAGGTAAGGGCGGTGTGTCAATTAACATATAAAATGCCCGAGAAACGTTCCCGAACACGAGCTGCGAGCAGTATTTTCGCGAGGATCGGCGCGGAGAGTCGCCGTAGCGAGAGCCGCCGTATCCTCGGTCTTTTACGCCGGTAATATAGTTCTTGCTATTAAACCGTTACACAACTGGCTCATTCCCCCCGCTGTACGAGATGTTAGAGAGGATGTTGGACATCCTAATGTAGGGTAGTTTATCTTTCCTTACGCGGCCGTGCGCCGTATTAGGAAATCCCTCCGCGGACTATAATATTTCGCATGCAATTACGATTCAGACGTCAGCGACAAAGCTTGAGGCGCGCAACAGTATCGCTCCTATGATTCTAAGATACGATTATACCGTATTTGGCAGGCGGATGCTTTAACGCGAACGTATTGCACTTTCGGCGCATACCCCCGGCTTGCCTACGTCTGTATCTGGCATTAATAGTTTACGTTATGAAATGGATTTATAATCGCACTTTGCGCGTTCCCCGGCCGCGTTATGCAACTCTCGCTCACCGTTGGCAAACCCTGTGGAAACCGAGGCGAGTCTCGCTTGAACAAATAAAGCTGTAGTCGTTTTCACGATGCACCGTTCTCCCGCCGGAAAATCCTCAACCCGAGACGGGCCGCCAATGCTAATTAGTCCAACTTTCGAAGTAGCAATTCTAAAAGAATATGTTTTTATTTATAGGTTTATGTCGCGTCAACTGCACAATTTTTACTAAATATTTGCTGTTACAGCTTGAGCGTAAAGCCGAGTACAAAACTAAACTAAATTAGTTGAACGACTAGAAATAATTTCATTGATTTATAAAAGGCAAGGACCGTGAACCAAGAATACGAACTTTGAGTCAAGAAAAAATTGGTCACGCGATATAATTTGACTAATTCCAAATTCTTGAGAGGTGAAGGAAAGCAGCAAAAGTGCAACTTCACTTGCGTTACAATAAAATCCGTGGCCATCTTGGTCGTGGAAAATAATCCCGCGATAAAGTTGCGAAAGAAATGACCGTCCAAACTGAAGTTATCCCCAGAATGCTGGAAGGTACGCGTGGTTGACCGGCAATTTTGTTGCAGCAGGATATTATTTTATAATAAAACGACCGCGTGCTGCAGCACACGTTTTCTCGACTGTCTGCTTTATGGGAGTGATTTGCACGGTGCACCGATAAAGGCAAAAAGGTCGAAGGAAAGCGCTGCTGGCAGCGTGGAAAATGGCGGCTCGTCGCCGCGTCATTATTAAGCAAAAATATCGCACCGTTTTCAGAGCATTAACGAACAAGTTTCGCGGGGAGCGCGAACTGTTGCCAGCTCGTATATTGAGCCGGTCTTGAGGCGTTCTATGAACGAATGCGACAAATCCGCGGTTCGGTTCGGTTCAGGCCTTCTTTGGCGCGACGGCGTGGGCGCGTTTACTTCAGACGGAATTACAATCCGCACTTACTCCATCTTGCCGCAGTCATTTCAGCATAAGTAACTGCGATCGTGGACGGTAACCGTTCCACGTATCATCTGGTTTACATAATTGCACACAGCCGCGTCTCTGACAGCGGAGTAACGCGCCCGGAAGTGATTCTTGTGTCCCCGAGGAACCATAATCGCTAGATCTTTATTGTAAACTACGGTATTCTGATTTTACCAATTCAATGGAAATAGGGTCGGCTGCCCTGGTATGGAATTTCTCAGTTTATGCACGTGTTACGCTATTTGCAAAGCTTTTATAAAATCTGAAATACTAAAATGAAATATCGAATTCACGTTTTCGACGTGGAAAAATAGTATATTAATGATCACGTCTGTCTATTAGTAATTATCATTGAAAAAAAGACAGAACATATAAACAATTCGAAGAAAGAGCGTAAGCGTTGTGCAAGTCAAGAAGAGATAACAGATAAAATATGAAACAGGTGAGCGACAATCAGTGTAAAGTGTAAATACGAAGCAAATACTGTGTTTGTTTATTTAAACGAATCAAGTGTGTGTTCAACTATCATGTTCCGAAGTTTCCGTTTCCCATTGAACCCATTGCACTCTCATAAAGATCAGTTTAATGATCGCGGAGATTAGAATTCGTCGCCAGCTAGGGAAGAAACTAGTTCCATCTAACTTAGATTCTAAATCGTCCGCTGTAGTTTGCACGTTGGCTGGCCAGCGTTAGTTGCAACCTTGTTTCAGAATGTTGCGCGGCTGTCGTGGAAAGTAATAATTGCTATTCCGTGCGTGGCAAGGAAATTAAATCACATTTACGACGGTACAGAATATGGGGACAGTGTTTCGAGTGGTTTCTCGTTAGACGCCGGATGTCTATGCAAATCCCTCTCTTATTAGACAAATCTCGAGAAAGTGGAGTTGAATTTGTACAATTTATTTCCTGGAAGTAATTGCTCGATATACATATACAATGTTATCTGGTCTCAGGTTCTACCGAGCCTAATTTACTGTCAACTGAATGACTTTATTGCTTATTAAGCGTATCCGCGAGGAATTAATTCCGATATACATTAAAGTAATAGATTTCGATACGGAATGTCAAAGCGAGCATTAAAATAATCCATATTGAGGTCTGAGACCTCGTTTTCATGTTATTTCCGTTTTCAGTGGCTGGAGGATAATTACTACCTACAGCAAATGAGAGCAATAATATCTAAATTGATAAGATATCAATCAAAACCAAGATGGTTTTATTAAATTTTGTAGATTTTTGTATTATTTCCAAATTAGTTATAAAATACTACCCCTTCTCGGTTATAATAATTTATGTAATTTTGGAATTTTGGTTTTCTCAGTTTTCATATTCTCGTTACGATAAACAAATTGATTAGATGAGGGGCAACTGTTGAAAAACTGTTGAATTCGTTTAATAGTTTGGCAGACGGGTGAAACTTGATATAAGAGACATCTAAGTACAATATCGTGTGAAGAGGAGTTGATCGGATGCCAGAAAATGTAAATCACTTTGGCGATCTCGTCATTCCACATGCAAAATCGCAACGGATATGCAAAACTAGAGTAAAGTGCCAGATGTCGGTTGACGACAGGAATAAGCGTGATACAGAGCAATGGCTGTGCAGACAATCGCGCGAAGTATTATTTCCATGATTGGCTAGTTTCAACGAGGCTGTATGCGTTTACACGTATTCACCATTATAACGCATGATAATGCGACTCCGCATACTACATATGTACAAGTAGCGTGTAGTGAATAATGCTGACTTAACTGTTGATTTTTGTTAATATTTTTTCAGTTTGTAAACAAAAACAATAATATTTTCTTAGGAAAATGTTTTAATATTAGATATTAAATTGTACTTTCTTAGTAATTACTAGACTGCGGATTTTATGCATTTATAACAAAAATGAGCACGTATACAGTTTCAAGCAGTGGACATGTTAAAAATA
The DNA here is from genome assembly GCF_051020765.1 of Lasioglossum baleicum. Classification (NCBI taxonomy): domain Eukaryota; kingdom Metazoa; phylum Arthropoda; class Insecta; order Hymenoptera; family Halictidae; genus Lasioglossum; species Lasioglossum baleicum. Next base: position 4,106,247 of record NC_134946.1, on the reverse strand, counting down.
TCTAAGAACATCAATGTACAATTAGTTCCAACTTAATAGGACAATTAAAAGAAGAATACAATTTTTATTTGGCTCCTGTGTCCTGCAATCGATACGAACATTTTTCATTTTACATAAAAATCCGCAGTCTAGTAATTAGTTTAATATTTTAGGGATAGAACAATTCGATTAAATTAAGGTCAGTATTGAATATAATATTGAATATTTAAAAAAAATATACCTAATATTATTATAATTTATAATAAGGGAAAATGAAAAACAGTATATAAAAGTATACAGAAATATAGAAAAATAGAAGACGATAAAGAAAAATATCCAAAAATATAGTAATATGCAGAAATGACAACGAGTTTAGCAACAAATGATTTATGGTCAACAAGCAAATGCTAGAGACTCTCAGGCCTCGCGTCGAAAAATCTCCCAACAGTGATTTATAATAATTGTTAACGCCGTGTTCACGTTGAAATACCTAAGAATATTTCTGCACTCGCATTGATAACATAAACACGTTAGCTTGTACAGCTGTAGAGCCAGAAATACAATAATAAATTGTAGCAGTACGTTTATTAATTTCAAGTTTCATTCCAGTCGGCGGTTAGTGCCAGTTGGACGAAGGCACGAAGAAGCCTATATACAAGTATATAAAATTTCGTGATTCGCTAAACTGTTATTCGCGTGCAAACAGGAAACGAACTGCCGGGGTCAAGAAATGTAGATATCATTTATCCGTCGTAGGTATCAATGCTAACGTGCCACTAGAAAAATCCAGGCAACTATGCAAACAGAAAGTTTCGAGTTTCGAGAACGAGATGTAGTTTATGCTACGGTTCCGATATGCGATAAGGCGGGCTGCATATGCGGAAGCGAGTACGCTGCACAGTTCTTTCAACGTCGTCTAAATCAGTTGATAAACGATAAGGTTCGAATATCCGTAGTTTTACTAAGTATGTATTATGTACATATGTATATAATGCAATATTTATGCAGATTTACTGTTATGAGCTCAGACTATGAAAAACAGAGTTTTGGTTTAACCCACGTTTAGGGTGTCTACACCCCTCCCCTCTCCCCCAATGTTAGTTAACTTTTTTATTGTTGTGACTTGTGCCTTTGTTATCTTTGAATGATTTTGTGCCACAAGATCATTCTACTGTATTATAATTAGTAACATGTTTTATTAGAAAATGTTAAATGTTTTATTAGATAGCACATAGTACAAATATGAGAAAAATTACGACGCCGGCACCTCTGGAAATATTCCATGTGCCATTTAAACTGTGGTGCCCAAGGTGGTTCGGAACCCACCTTATAAAAACTGTAGGTCCCGTCGCGAAAAAACCCTGGCAGTTAAGAGCGACGTAAAATAACCAATAAAACCAAAAATAAGAACAATTAAATTAAGAAGAGTATTTATTATTTGTGCTCATATTCTTATATTTGCTTGTACATACACTTTACTATTATAAGAATATAAACTTTTCTTTACGAATGAACATTCTTTACTAATATGTAATATGAAACCAAGAATGCATTTTAATATTTAGAAAATCAAAATGATCTTTTGACGATGATTTATTTTCTGTCGAAAAAAACAAAAATTACTTTTGAAATTTGAACAATAGAAGTTTATAGATGTTTAAGTTTAAATATTGTTCAACTTTATTATTAATGAACAGACTGTAGATCTACAAAACATACATTTTAAATTTTCATCAAGGGCCCAAATAAAAAAGTTTTAAAAAGTGCCTTATTTATTTTTGCATGTATGTATTTAGAAAATCTTTTTTACAGATCGGTTAGTAAACCAATGCTTCTGATTGCTTACAAAACATCAGATCGTTCCGGTACAATTACAAAAAAAAAAAGTTATACCGTTTTCAAGTGCGTTCAAATACTTTCGCGGCTCACTATAGTTCGGAGGAAACGATCGCAAAACAATTGAAGGGGTCCATTGACAGAGAGGCTCCGAATGGGCGTTCGTCCCCCGATCTCAGCCGAGTGGCGCGTCGGTTGTAGCCGCCCGCGCACTAGACCGGGCCGGTCGACGGGGGCCGAGGTTAGCCGAAGCCGGGCGAACACGGGCGAATAGTTCGCTCGAATCGCGCCGCCGCGATGCATCGCATCGGTTCGAACGCGCGCTCGCTCGAGCTCTGGTTGTCTCGCTCGTCTCCCTAGTGTGTGTCCCTAGTCGTTCGAGATTCGTTCTCTCCCTTATCTCTGACGGCGACGCGACGCGACGGCGCGACTTCGAAAATACGCGCGCGCGCGCGCTGCCGACGCCGGCGTCGTGTGACATTCCGTGTGCAACAACGTCCCGTTTATGCGTGACAGCCCGCGAACGTGCCGCGCTGTAGTGTACCGAACGTCTCGATGAACTTGTTGACTGCGTGACGCTTGAATGCGACCGGCGACGCACGCGCGCGCGATTGCCTCGTGAACTCGTGACAGGTTCGTACACGTTCGCAGATAAGGCGTTCGCTCCTGTGTCACTTGAATGCCGAACATAACAGTGAGATTCTGTGACCGCGGTTTTTAAACAGTGATCCAGAGAAACAGAAGGTGTGTGATTGTATATGCGTGCGAGGATTCACGCTACTAACCTTTGCGCGAGTGCACGCGCGCGCCGCGTGGCGTAAACGCAGTCCCGCACCGAGCACGCGCCGTGAGCGTTGTCGTTGTCGTGGGTGACAAAGCGGCGCGGACCTCTCGCTAACACCCGGTATGGATTCCCATCCAATGGTGAGTAATAACATCTGTATTCTGTTCCGTGATTTTCGACAAGTGTTGCGTCAGTTCCGAGAAGAAAGTTTGATTTTATTCGCGACTGTTTTTCGAAGCATGAAAGTCGAGGTTTACAGTCGTGATCCGGTGTATTCATAGAACACACGTGCTGTGTGTTTGAAGTGGGGGAGACAGCTATTATGACATCTTCTTGTGGAAAACAAATTTGTCGAAGTTGTTCCTGATGACATATGGAACCTTGAATCAAATAATTAATTGAGTGTTGTTGGACAATTGTAGGCAAGGTTAATGCTTATTCGATTCTCTTCGACAATTCTCAGTATGTAGCTTTCAATTTTTTTTTTTGTCTGCATCGTTTGTGCAGATGTTTCATATGCATTCTTAACTCTCGCAAGGTAATGTCGGAAAAAAGAATTTTTTCGTTTGTTTACTTTTTATCCTGTGTTATTCTTTATCCCGAATTTATTAAAAACGAGGTTATTTATGAAATTCATTTGTCGGAGTCTACGAGAGACCACCTTACTATTTATGTGTTATTAGATCTAAGCTTGCGAGAGTTAATATTGGGAGTGGTATTGACCGTATTATGACAGTTCGAATTGTTGCACGTGACCATAAAATAACGGCAGAAACGATAGATATCCTAGAATTTCAAGAGACAGTAACAGCCATTGATGATGGAGCGAATGAACTGTAACGCAATCGGTTGGGCGATGAAATTGCAAATAACTGGGAGTTCGATACTTCAGATTGAATAGCCTGACAGTTCGTAGGAATGTGATAACTTATCAGTAAAGTTCGACAGATGACACGATCGAACCTGTTTCACCATGAATATTCACCAGGATAAAGTGTAAAATCATTACTTCTTACTGCGGATCTTTATGCAAAATAAAAATTGCCTGTATCGATTGCAAGAAATAGAAACCAAATTGGATGTTATTAGGTTGGCAACTAAATTCGGGACCTTTTGTTTCGTAATTCTTTTATTGTATCATTATAACCTCATCCCCTTTGAACTGTATATCATTGGAAAGCTCTGAATTTTTTGATTAATTTGTTATAAAATACTCGTGCTTAAAAAATATATATAAATTACTTTGTTTGAGAAAATGTGGAGGTCGCGAACTTAGTTACCAACATAATATTTCTTCCCTTAATGATGTTATCATTGGAAAGCTCTGAATTTCTCGATTAATTTGTTACAAAATACTCGTGCTTAAAAAATATACATATAATAAATGACTTTGTTTGAGAAAATGTGGAGGTCGCGAACTTAGTTACCAACATAATATTTCTTCCCTTAATGATATTAATAGAGGAGAAATCATATATTGACATCTTCAATTTCTCAAATTTTGTAACACAATTTTGTATTTCGTGTACTTAATTTTCCTATAAATGCATAAAGATGCGCAGTGTACATACTTATTACTGATGACGATTGTAGTGTAATAATAGATGATTGAGTTGAGTGTTACGTTGTCGTAGACCGTTGTTTTGTTTGTTGTTGACCCGTCGCGTCGGGGCATTGGCTGTGGAGTATGTACACAGAAGAAAATCGTGTCAATGAGAAGCTCGGTGACGGAACTTGCAAATTTTGATCAATGATCATCAGTAATCGTAATACACACTGTATGCGCGTGTAGAGTACTTAGTCAGCGAAGAAAATCGTGCAATTATACATTTTATCCACGGTCGTTGATAACTGTCCTCATGAAAAATCGTTTTTTGTGTTAATAATAATAGCGCGTACCTGCAAAATACGAAACGTGCAGCAACACCCACACAAAATTTATCTTGTCGCAACCAATAAAACAGTGTTTACTGTGCTCTTCATATCAAAGTAGGTGCCTACAAAACATTGTTAAACACCGGGTGATAATGTTCTTAATCCTTAACACTCCTTTGTCGAGTGTGACTCGACATTAGAGGAAGAAAAATGTAAATAAAACGAGTTTTATATGTATTTCGTTCTTCCTCTATTTATATAATTGTCTTATTTTTTAGTTAAATTCAAATATAAATTACAACAAAGTTTGAGAACTATATTTAACGTAGCATACAAAATTGTGTTTAAAGTAAGTAGCAGTTAAGTAACCTTTGAAGTAAATTTCAAATAAAACACTTAAAATAGTAGGGAATTGTTGGCAACAAAATTGAAAAATAATTCGGAGTGCAAAGGGTTAAGGGATACCAAATGCGGAGAAAGCCTACCATCTGACAATTGTTCAACACTAGATTCACAGAACTCGTCAAAATGATGAATTTCAAATTATTTAATTTACAATTATTTTGATTGTAGAGACGCATTCGTGGAAAATTATTCAATAATTTCTTTCTTTGGACATATATTTAAATAAAAATCGCTAAAAATTTGAATGAACGCCTTTTCGTTGATTTTATAAAGTAATATAAATTTCTCAAAATTGGAAAATCAGTTTTGGATTACTGTTCAGCGTGTATGAAGACCTATGCAAACTACTGACATTGCCCGCAACCGCGTTACTTCCATCTGCATAACGATAAACGTGTCAGACCCGCGAGTACAAACACTCAGTTCCGAGAACTAATAAATAAGCGAGTGAAACGTGATCGTTAAGTGCAATGATTCGCGATTTCGGCTGTAACGCGGGCATTGCGACATTTGCACGGGGCTGGTAATGGCCTTTTCCAGGGATCGTAAATTACGACAGCTATTATTATCATTCCGGTCATGATTATGAAAATATCTGACGCGGTCCCGATTCTTAGGCGCCCATTGTGATTATTGCGTTTGATGACATAATGGCATTTTGTGCACCGATCGAGTGATCGCTGTCGATAGTAAGAAACGTCTTTAGTCTAACCAATGTCTCGTAGATCCAATTCAAATGGCGGCTAAACTAGCAGTTTTATATCATTTTTATTGTTTTTATACTAATAAAGTACTAAAATAATACTAAAAATTGTTCTAACAGCACATGCTGGATCATAAGTACTATTCGTATCCATTGTTTCAATTTATCAATAATGCACTTTCTTCTGAATAATACTTTTGGATGCAGTTGTTACATTAAGAAAGGAAGAATTAATATTAATTCTACAAATTGAATTATAAATGAAAAAAAAAACTTGCTTTTGAATGATTCATGGACTCGATAAATAAGAAGATTTTCTAGAAGGTGATGGACACAGACTGCGAATTTTATACATTTATGAGAACAATGCGTAGGTGTAATTTAAAACGGGAAATACATTACGAGACTATTTTTATTTTGCGTAAGGACCTAGAACGACGAATTAACACGTCATCCTCAGTTAAAAGTTCAAAGGTAGCACAATTATCGTGTAATAAACCCGGAGAGGACGGTTCCGCTCAACAATGAGACCCAATAAACAAGGGAGACCGCGTAGAAATGGTAACAAAGAGAGAAGAGAAACGCGAGGGGGAAATATTTGCCGCCGGTTCGCAATAAATGCTGCCTGAATCGCGATAAAGGCGTGGAAAAAAAAAATGGTAAGGTCGAGTCGAAGTGCTTGCACAAGGTTGCATCGCGAGGTGCTTCGGTTTCTTTCGTCCAAAATGACTTCATCCGCGGACGATTCCAAGGATTTCGTTGGAGGAAGGAAACAAAAAGCAGGTAGCAATCACGGCGAGGAATGCGCGGGAAGGTTGAAATAATAGCTGCACTGGTGCGCGGTGCGGTGCAGCGATGCAGCAGCAGCGGTGCAACGGCGACCGACGAGCTGGATGCTGATAGTACCAGCGTGTAGGTATAAAGCTCGGTCTCGCTGGATGAACTCGCGGGAGAGAGCCGGCTCTCCTCTTCGGTGACTAATAACGCGATTCTGTATCGTGTTAAATTCCTTCGTTCGGCTCATGCCTGCCGGTTTATGGGATACCTTCTATATCGTGATAGCTCGCCGATTAATCGCCGCTCCAGAGCAAATACGCCCGATCTTGACCTTTCCACCGGCCTGGAATCTCTTTGTGACTTTTTCAGAATGTCAGACGCGTTCACTCTTTTTAATCCCTAACCTTTGCACTCGGTGAATTTCCAGTCGTGATCGTTAGGATTTTTGTGCATTTATGAAGAAGGAAATATTAAACAATAAAAAATTAGAAATAGTCAAGAATATTGATATAATTATTGCGAATGCGCAACCAAATTGTTAACTTCTTGCACCGCTATTTACTTGATGGTGTCAGAGATTGGAATTCCTTCGTCGTAATTCCCTAGAAAAAAATATTGAGGAAAAATAGAGACGGAGGAAAAACATTGTTAAGAATAATGACACCCATTCAAAATAGGTTAAAAATATCGTATTGAAGTGTGTGAATACTCTGAGAAAATAATTCACCAAAATCTGAAACTCAATTTTGCTCCTTGGTGTGTCCTTGATGATTGTTTATAAATTTTAATCGAATACGAGTTTCATCCGAAAAATGTGTTTCTTATAACAATAATGTTTTCTCACCGCGGATACGCGCCGACGGATAATTGAGGAAGAAAGAGAATGAAGGGAGAAAGAGGGATCGCAATTTTACGTGGTGCGACGAATGCTGGGACGAGTGTGCTTTATAAGGTGCTTGTTAAATTTTACAACCGGTCATTACGCTCTTGATTCTGGTAAAACTCGAGGAAATAATAATAACGCGCGGTTAACCAACGTCGCGTCGCGTCGGTTCGATACAGGGTCGATTGCGGCCTGGGAACTCCTCGTTTTCGAGATAAATCGAAATCTTCCGGCATGGGGGTCAATTTTTAATATCTCATTGTCACTGTCTGGGACAGCAACGAATTTAGTTGTTATCGACGTAGAAGCAGAGAGCAAATAATTTAGATTGGGTAATTGGAAAATTTGAATTTACTTAGAGATTTTATTCCCCACCCTTCCGCCCGGTAACGTGACGCTTTTCACGTGATTAATTCAGTGCTGGCAGAAAGAGGGCAATTTGAAACGGTAGAAATATTAAAACAATCGAAAAATTTTTATTGTGCATGAATTTCGAAGTCTCCAAATCGCCAGAATCTGTGAACTCGGACAGTTCTGGAAAACTATATAAAGAACAGGTTGAAATGAAACTACAAACTGTTCGAGCAGTAATTATTTCAATGTTTCAGTCATAGGACGTAGTATCAGAAAAGCCAGTCGATGTTTTCTCGTTCACGGTCGATTATTTCGAGCACAAACGCTTCAATTCTCGGCGACAATTGGCCAGGTGACAATTATGGAGTGCCGGTTCCTGAAACCGGTGTAGTCGCCGGTAAAGTGTCGGTTCATGCGTGTGACATTTAAATAATCGTTTCGCACGCCCCGAGAACCAATCGGGCCCGGTAATCATCGTGTGGCTGGGCCTTTAAACAATCTCCTCGGGTTCCTTGGGTTCCTCAGGTGCGTGCGCTCTCGCGCCGAGAGAGAGAGAGAGAAGGAGACGCTCAGGATGCAATCAATCCTCGTTTATACGCACACTTCACCAGCTGGAATCCGGGATCGTTTTAAGAAAGCTATCATAAATTATTCCGGGCTCGGACATGTCCCATATGATACGGCATCAAAAGTTTCCAGGCCCGAGCGTAACCCGAGGTTGCTCTCGCCCCGATGATACTCGGCCGCGAAGCTTCTTCGCGTTAACATAAGTCTCAGAGTTGCAATAATAACCGTTTACCCACGCGGCAGAATTAGAATATATCCGGCCGGGGTAATTTATGGAGGAATTATGCGAGTGTGCGCGCGCGCCTTATTATGTGTGTCAAGAAGACAACGGAACGAGAATACGCATCGATTAGCATCGCCCGATGGTTTCCCACAGTGTTTCCATACATATTTGGATTTGCGAGTTTGCGTGGGCGGTTTAGGTATATTTTAGTCAAACGAATGCGAGCCTGTAATTTTTCAACGTGCAGTTTCGGATACTTTTGAGTAAGACATGGAAATCAGGCTTAAGGGGGTGTTCTAGTTTTCGAGGCCGTTTCTGCACGATTTTTAAGAATTTTTTTCGGAAGAACTGTTGAATATTTTGCATTGGGATTTTACACGTGTATTTACCGGGATTTTTGAAGTGTATGTGTGATTTTTTAAAAGCAAAAAGGACAGTGAACATTCACAGAGAAACAGAAAATGAAGTTGTTTAAATTTTTGAAAATTCTGTCGAAATTTCAGGTCAATTATGGCCAACGAGAACAATAATAAAATAAATTGTTAGGTTAACTAGAAGCTATTGTTCATAAGCCCGTCGACGTTGCTACAGCCAGGTGCGAATATCAGATAAAAAAAATATCGAGTCTCCAAAGAAAATGCTAGTTTGTTTGTAGCACCAAGAAGGCTTACGCGAAGTGATGTTGCGAGGTGTTCCGATGGCATTGTCTACAGAACGCAAACGATTAATTCCAAAGAAAGCATTTTAATGCGATTACGTGCGCGCTTGCGTGAGCAACGAGCTCCGCACGAGAATCGATAGCTCCCATGCAACGAATAAAGATTGACAAGCATATAATCAACGCTCGAACAACTCAAATGTCAAAAGTGAACGTGTAATTATTTCCCACCTTCGCTCCCCACCGCCGTGCGATTTTTCTCATCCGTTCGAGACACGTTGCCGAGATTAAATCGGACAACCATCCATCAAAACATTGTTATTATCTCGAAGTGTGAAATCCGAGAACGAAAAAGTTCCAGGTTTCCCACTTATTTCATTTCTGCGCAGGTTTAAATAATGAATAAGCAGCGTATATTGTAACATGTCGCTATTCTTGTATCCAGTTTGCTGAATTACTGTCGATCATTTAACCGAGCACCTTCGTATAACACGATCAAGAAAATTGCGTAAAAGGACGGTTGAACTTCACTTTCGGGGACCAAAAATGTTGCACTATTTTCTTACAATCCTGTAGATTTTGACGAGGAAACTCCGAAAACGCAAATTTTAAAACGCGGAGTTCACTCATTCAAAAGTTACACGCGCGTAAAGTTGAGCGTTCTCGAGCGATCTTGACAAGCACCGTGATGCTTCAAACTTCTCGAAACTTTAGAATGTATGCACGTTTGATTGAAGTGGACAATAATTAATTTTTTAGAGTCGATAAACCGGATGTTGATCTGAAATTAACCACTAGAAAATTCGAATTCAAACTAGCCGCGAGTTCAGGGGTTGAGGTTACTTAAAAAAAGTGTTTGTCGACTTGGTCCAGACGTTTTCAGCGACCGATCGAATCTCGCCCGATGAAAGAGTATAAATAAAGGGCGGCGTGTAATAATAAGTCTCGCCGCGTTGGGCAAACGTAATTTATCAGAGCCAATTATACCGAGGTGTTCTTTCAATGCGATCGCTTTTGGAACGGCACGATTTTGAGAGCAATCAATTCGGCGTTATGGCCCGTGACAACGGCTGCGATTTATTAATCCGGATCGGGAGATCGCGATCAACTGTGCCCCGCGCGATACTCCTGGCGTTCGTTAACTCATATTTATTCCGGCGATATTTAATTGATTGCGAGGATCGTTCAATGCCATTGTGCCCGGCTCTGAATGGAAGACGACGGTCCAGATAAGCCCACGCGTTCCCTTATCCCGGCGTGCTAAACGGTCCGCGCTCGAACAACGATGAAAATGGCTGACCGACAAGAAACTAGTCGAGTTATTAATCACACGTCCGACGGTGATTATTTCTCCGGAATGGATACAAGAACCGTACGAACGTACATGGCCGAACATGCCAGCGAACACGCGTGGTCGTGCACAATGCGCTCGATGATTACGAAAATCCTGCACCGCTGTAAACAAATTAATGACCGAGTCGCGCTCTTTCCGATCGAACGAGCTTCACTATCTTCGTAGTCCAATAGCGCAGGCCGAGTCTCCAAAGTTTAGGTCCACCTAGCCACATAAATATCTTCCGGAATTGCGTTGATATCAAATATTCTATGTAATTTACTAATAATGTATTTCTGTATAAATCGATAAATAAATTATTAGAGTCATTCAGTGTCGCCAGATGAGGGGAGGAAGTTTCGTGGTAAATTATTACATAAATATATATGTATATATATTTAGTAGAGCAGATATTATACATATAATATGAACCGCAAAAAGTTCAAATAAATCTAATCTTGTTATTTTTACAATGCATCAAGTACCGGCTACTTGTACAGCTCTGTAGGTTTAGTGTTAACGAAACGAGGATGCGCGATTATTTCGTCTCGACGGCCATCTTGGAGTCTGCTCGCTTTTACGGTTTACCCAAGAGGCACTGTTCTAAGCTGCCATACCATTGCTCAATCTAGTCCGGCATCGGCAGAGCCCATAAATTTGCGTAAACAACCGGCAGTCGTTCATCGAAAGTACAAGCGACGAGGAATGCACTTATGTTCTGTACAAGAAAATCGTGGCACACAACGCGTCCCCGCAGTCAAGCGCGTAGCAGCAGAGTTGTAACCAGGAGATAGTGGTATCGTCGCGCCGATGATATTTTAATCCGATGTTATTAACGATAATTTTATTTCGCCATATAGAGGACGCGTTTCCATTAGTACCGTGATTGCAGCCGGCGCTCGTTACGAGGACAGAAAACGCGCCTCGCCGCTTATGACATTCTTGTTATACTCTTTCCTCGGGATGAGGAAGAAACGTGTTCTTTATTTCCCATTGGGACGCTGCCAGTCTTCGGCCGCCGCGTTCTTACTGTACTTAAAATCCTAGACCGCCGTCAAGCGTGATGGGACTACGATGAATGGGACAGGACTCCTCTTCCTCGTAGCCGATCAATGAGACAGGAGTCCTCCTTTTCTGAGAACGCTCCCCGGGAACTGGTTAGCTGTTGGGACTCGTTAAGTCCCCGGCCCGTTGTCAGCCAGTCCAGATCGAAGTGCATTACGCGGTTTATGCGTTTCTCTTTCCATCTGTTCGCTCATGGTTGTTTGTCATGCATTTCCGGAGCTTGGCCAGCGTCGTCCTGCCGATACCTCATAACGAAGGAAATGGGATAACGAAGTCCAATGAACGAAGACGCGGATAATTGTCCGAGGAATGTAGGGGAAGCAGCCAACGGCTGTCACTTATCCTGTGATTTTAGTTACACCACGATGGGAGAAGAAATATTTACCCCTTGTACTATAACCTTCAGTCTTGTGCAGAGTGGCCAGATGAGGGGAGGAGTTATCCCCTCTCTGCCAGTACCGGGCAAGATAGAGTGGGGGGATAAGTCTTAATCTGACGACTCTGGACTTGTGATGAAGATTTCGAGCAGGATGTACGAAAAATTTATATTAATTTCCTTGTGTTGATTCCGGATCTTTATGCGGAAAATTTGTACATGAATTGCAAGACGCTCATTTCATTGCTGGAGCAAGTATATCCACTTGAAGGTAGTTCGCTTTTGTTTAACAGTACAAAGAATTTTATCGATTGGTATTCACCGTTGCCAGAATCTAGGTCGATATAGTATTTTCCATAAATCAATGGATAAAGAAGTTGTTGCTACTTGCGATTCAAAGTCGTCGTGTCCGTTTAAGCAGTCCGCATAATATCATTTGATAAGATCCAGATCAATGGGAACAGAGATCAGTAATAAATAATTCACAGAAACGATTCGGATGATGCAATTCCACTGCATTCGAATCGCAGTGGTCGTCAAAAGCCATTGTAGAGTTTCAAGCACCTAATGACATTTGGGTACCCGAGCATTATACATTTTCGGGTTTCTGACCCAACGCGATTTCGAAATCGGGTATCCAAAATTTCGGGTCCCGAGTATCAGGAATCTTCGGATCCCAACTTGAATAATCCGATAATTGGACGAAGAAAGGTGAAGTCGAATGTTTCTGGTGACCGCATTAATTAAAATCGAGAGCCGCAAGTATCCATCCAGAATTCTGTCGCACCGAGTCTCTAGGTATAGAGATGGTACTCCATGATGCATGAATTCGCGATATCCCTAGACGCGCGTCGGGCCGCGGCAAGACATGATAGAAGAGAGATCGGCGACGTCCGGCAGTCGTCAAAAACATCGGCGCCAAACGCGCCTAATCTCGGTTACGTGACCGAGGGAATGAATGAGATTCCTGGGGGCATCGGTGCCCCCGAGGGTACCACTTAGAGCACCAGGAACGAGTATGCTATCAGTGTCCTCTGTTCCCCGTTGCAAAAACCCGAAGACTAACGCGCAGCGACGCGGCGGCGCTCCCGGTTCTTCCTCGCGATCGACAATGGCGGTCACGTGTGTCACGGCGCTTCGTTTTGCTGCCGGTGTGTGCACGTGGCCGCCGACATCGTCTCTTTCTGTTCCCTGTCTGTATACGTGCACGTCGATGTATGTGTGTCGCATAGTCGTGTCGTTCGTACCCGACGAGATCCCATGGAGACGGCGCGAGGGGGTTGAAGGAAGGGGGTTAGAGAGCCACGCATGAATGGGACCTCCATTCATGTGGTCGCCTTTCCTCGTGCTCATGCTCGCACACTGCTCATGGACTGCTCGCCTGCCTCCGCCTTCTGGTTTTGTTTCTGTTTCTATGAAGGAGCCGGCCGACGATGTTACGCGCGACCGTGTTCGCAGGAACAATGCGCTCGTTTCAGACGCGACGCGTCGCGACGGTTGCATCAGATGCACCTTGGATTTATCGGAGCTGTCGACTCAACGCGAGCTTTCATCCGGCCCCCGTGATCGGCAAACTTCGATCGCTTGCGATTAGCTTCCAATCACGGCAGCTGGAGGAATCGTGTCCTTACGAAAATGGAAGCAGCCAGGCGGACGAGACTAATCGAGACCTGTCTAGTGTGAATGAACGTAATTATTATTGATCAGAAAACCGACATTTATGATGACTTCTTCACGCTGAACTTTTTATACGGTAATTCTAGTAGGTTGTTTGCATATGCAATGTTCGTTTTTAGAATGCTAATGTTGTTAAGCGTCTTGAACAAGGAATAGTATTGCAGTCTTCAAGTGACCCACTCTGTTACTAGGTGACATCTCAAAAGGACATTTGCTTCGAGGAGACACGTATTGTGGTGGGGATCACTTTGTCCTCAAGGTCATTTTTCGGGTTTCCAAGGTCATCGATGTTTTTTTGTATGTGACTCCATATTTTAAAAACTATATATCAACTAATTATTACCTTTATTTAATTAGAAAGATGCCAACAACCGTAGTCCCGTTGAAAGCACCGGTTCTCGTTAGATCACCGAAGTTAAACAACGTGGAACGTGACCGGCACTAGGATGGGTGACCGTCTGGTCAAAAACCGGAAAGTGACCTACCCGGGGAGTTTTTTACGTGTTGTTGGCAAAAGGTGGTTCGGAACCCACCATAAACAGTAGGTCCCGCTGAAAAGGCGATGGTGAGAGTGGAAAGAGGAGAGGATTGGTAAATGAATTTGAAACCCTGAGGGGACCAAATATCATGTCCATACCATAATTAGAAAGATGATTGCTGAGGTCAGGACTTCACCAACGACCAACAAGGTCATGACCTTTGCGTGACCTGGAGTATAAATATTTACAAATTTTTCGGACTCCATGTGAATAATGCAATAGCTACTACAGACAGGTTTACGAAGAAGAATTTTGCATAAATTAATCATTTATTCAATAATTTTCTCAGCTGTGGTTAGTGTTAATAGTGGAAAATAAATTCATAGCCAATTTATGTTTAATCAATGTGCGCGTTTCTCAATATTCTCGAAGCTTGCACACGCAATGTGTGCATAAAGACCGAAAGGTCTTGCTAATTAATATTCCAGCAACGTAATAACAGTATATTTCGACCGTAGGCAATGTTCAATCATTTTACACATTCGCGTCAAGTGTAAAATGTGTTTTCACCGTCGAGATCGCCTTAATGGTAGGTTCCACACGTTGGAGGTGGACGTGTTTCTAGATGATTGGTAAGACTATGTTCCAGTAGGCGTGACAATCGAGCCAGGCTGCCTCTACGAGACGAAAGATTTCTAATGTTCCCTTTTGCGTGTGTCGTCCAGGCATTCTTGCAGATCTATGCAATAGGCGACTGTGGGAAATCATGGCCGTTCGTTGTTTAACTACCGGCGATCTTTGTATACGACACTGAGATTAAACGTATGATTAGCAATTTCTGAATAGCGATAGAAATTTCAACTGTACACGTAGAGAAGGTCTGTTCGTATAAGAGAGCTTTGTATCCTTCTTTAAAACAACATAATAATTAGACGATCAAGATATGAATCACAATAGAAGGATGAATTTGACAGCGAGTGAGAATTAATGGAAAGATGCAATCTGAAATAACGAAATAAGTAAGAATGGCTTGGTCATGGCGGAGGGGGTATCCACGTAGGTATACCGTATCAGAGACGCGTATAGTTGACGACCGACCAATACACTTTCTTTTCTCTAGACTCCGGGGTGAAGTGGAACTGCGCGTTCAAAGAGTCAATCACCATAAATTATCACTTTCTACTCGACTCCGCGCAACATCTAACGCGAATCACGATCCTTGAAGCAACGTGCACGCACTACGAGTCGCGATGTATGCAGATTATGCAGATATTTCATCCTCGAGGTGCAATTAAGTGTGGATCGAGGGCGTTACAAATAAAACGAACGCCGTGAGAAATAAAACCATTCTTCGGGCAATTATAATCTAGATCACGGACTCCTCGGCTGTTATGATTTTCTTTCTGCAGTCTTTTTAACGAGCTGAGTTTTCTTCGTGCATCGCTTCGTCGTTGATTGCAATCCATGATAAGCGAATTACAATTTTTAGCATTTGATGTGTAAAAAATTGCACGAACGTGTCGGATTAGAGATCGGGTAGAATTCGACAGTTTATTGCATTCTTACTTTTTATAAACATCAATGAAAGAAGAGATATTTTGTCGACAACAAGTGAACTAAATAAAACAGAGAAACTAAAATTTCATTGACATCGACACAGGTATCTTAATAAATCGATGAAAACCCTTGAAATTTTGCAAACCGGTAATAACGGTTAATGAAATTATTTACCTGTCAAACGTCCCGCCGTTCGCTAACAAAACGGCAGTGGTGAATAATATTTTGCCGCAATGACAGCATTGCGACAATCCGCTATTTTGACGTATAACATCATTCAGTTCCCCGTGAATAGGAGAACCATCTTGGACGTGTTAATTAAAATTCAGCCAGACACTTCAAGGATCAATTGTGCCGTGACCTTTGTCACGGATCACTGTCGTCTGCCAGTAGTAGCTTCCTCGTGAAAATGGCGGCGTGACAAACGGAGTTCCTCACCATTGACAATCGAGAACCAGTGCCTCGTAAATCACGATACCGCGGTCAGATAAAATCATTGTGCTCGCAACGGTGAAGATAAACTATGCCTATACTCGGTGACTCTTGAAATAAACGACTCCGGAACAATCTCTGTCGCCATTTTCAAACTTTGAAAAATTCACAATTTTCTTGAGAATGCATTTTCAAATTCATCCCTCAAATTTTTCATTCAAATCCAGACAGTTTTTTAATTTGCAGAAACTATGTAAAAGACATTTAGGTATGTCAAAAGTAGAGTTTTCAAGCTTTAAAACGAGCCTACGTAGAACATCCTCCGATTTCTTTCCACGGAGTTGCAGCAGTTTAAATTCCTCGGTTCGGGTAATCGAGGTTTTACTGTTTCGCGAATTACAGAAGTAAGTAGAATTGTTTCGTGTTTGGTATCGTTTTAATCAGAAAAATGTCGCGAATATGTTGGTAAAGGTGTCATAAAGAAATAATTAATAAACAAATCCTTTTGAAAAAGATTAAATAGTGTTTGCACACGATATGTACATATGTATAAGTTGGTTCGGAAATGTTCACATGTACGGAAACATTGCTACATTGTTATTATAAAATTGATGTTCAGCAAAGAGATTGTGCCAACCGATGAGTGTGGAAAGGTACACCCGGTACACGCGTCAGAGAAAATAAACAAAGGCGCAGTTGGATCGTTTTCTATCGAGCTGCTATCTCGAGCTTTCTTCTTCTCCGTCTGGGAGGCTCGTCTTATAAGGAATAAGGGCTGCTTATGTGGCGGCCACGTACGTATTCATATAAGATCGTTTCCACTTCGAGAGGCGCACGCAGCGCACAGGCGCGCGTCCATCTTTTCCCGGTTGCGAGCGAAACTTAAGTACTCGCCTGGTTTGATGAATGGACCGTAAGAGACGCGGAGCGCGTGGGTGGAATTACAGACGACCAGATTCGCCGGACTGGTCATGTTCGCCGCGTTATTGGAAACGCGCTGCGATCTACGATCCATGATCCACCGATAGATTCGTCTCAATGCTGGTATGCACCTCGCGGTCTCGATGTCTCTGTCGATCGCGAACTTGGAGAAAGCGATTTTAGTAGTCTTCTGCCATGTTTACGATTTTAGCAGTCTTCTGCGATGATCACGATTTTAGCAGTCTTCTGCGATGTTCACGATTTTAGCAGACTTCTGCGATGTTCAGGATTTTAGCAGACTTCTGCGATGTTCAGGATTTTAGCAGTCTTCTGCGATGTTCACGATTTTAGCAGACTTCTGCGATGTTCACGATTTTAGCAGTCTTGTGCGATGTTCACGATTTCAGCAGTCTTCTGCGATGTTCACGATTTCAGCAGTCTTCTGCGATGTTCAGGATTTTAGCAGACTTCTGCGATGTTCACGATTTTAGCTGTCTTCTGCGATGTTCACGATTTTAACAGTCTTCTGAGATGTTCACGATTTCAGCAGACTTCTGCGATGTTCACGACTTCAGCAGTCTTCTGCGATGTTCACGATTTTAGCAGACTTCTGCGATGTTCAGGATTTTAGCAGACTTCTGCGATGTTCACGATTTTAGCAGACTTCTGCGATGTTCACGACTTCAGCAGTCTTCTGCGATGTTCACGGTTTTAGCAGTCTTCTGCGATGTTCACGATTTTAGCAGTCTTCTGCGATGTTCACGAATTTAGCAGTCTTCTGCGATGTTCACGATTTTAGCTGTCTTCTGCGATGTTCACGATTTTAGCAGTCTTCTGCGATGTTCACGATTTTAGCAGTCTTCTGAGATATTCACGATTTCAGCAGACTTCTGCGATGTTCGCGATTTTAGCAGACTTCTGCGATGTTCACGATTATAGCAGACTTCTGCGATGTTCAGGATTTTAGCAGACTTCTGCGATGTTCACGATTTTAGCAGACTTCTGCGATGTTCACGACTTCAGCAGTCTTCTGCGATGTTCACGGTTTTAGCAGTCTTCTGCGATGTTCACGATTTTAGCAGTCTTCTGCGATGTTCACGAATTTAGCAGTCTTCTGCGATGTTCACGATTTTAGCAGTCTTCTGCGATGTTCACGATTTTAGCAGTCTTCTGAGATGTTCACGATTTCAGCAGACTTCTGCGATGTTCACGAGTTTAGCAGACTTCTGCGATGTTCACGATTTTAGCTATCTTCTGTGATGTTCACGATTTTAGCAGTATTCTGCGATGTTCACGATTTTAGCTGTCTTCTGCGATGTTCACGATTTTAGCAGTCTTCTGCGATGTTCACGATTTTAACAGTCTTGTGCGATGTTCACGATTTTAGCAGTCTTCTGAGATGTTCACGATTTTAGCTATCTTCTGTGATGTTCACGATTTTAGTAGTCTTCTGCGATGTTTACGATTTTAGCAGTCTTCTGCGATGATCACGATTTTAGCAGTCTTCGGCGATGTTCACGATTTCAGCAGTCTTCTGCGATGTTCACGATTTTAGCAGACTTCTGCGATGTTCAGAATTTTAGCAGACTTCTGCGATGTTCACGATTTTAGCAGACTTCTGCGATGTTCACGATTTTAGCAGTCTTCTGCGATGTTCACGATTTTAGCAGTCTTCTGCGATGTTCACGAATTTAGCAGTCTTCTGCGATGTTTACGATTTTAGCAGTCTTCTGCGATGTTCACGATTTTAGCTGTCTTCTGCGATGTTCACGATTTCAGCTGTCTTCTGCGATGTTCACGATTTTAGCAGTCTTCTGAGATGTTCACGATTTTAGCTGTCTTCTGCGATGTTCACGATTTTAGCAGTCTTCTGAGATGTTCACGATTTTAGCTATCTTCTGTGATGTTCACGATTTTAGCAGTCTTCTGCGATGTTCACGATTTCAGCAGACTTCTGCGATGTTCACGAATTTAGCAGTCTTCTGCGATGTTCACGATTTCAGCAGTCTTCTGCGATGTTCACGATTTTAGCAGTCTTCTACGATGTTCACGATTTTAGCAATTCTGAAATTCATTTTAACTCCTTGCTCTACGATATCGTGTCAGACTCGTGATGAAGATGTGCAACAGAGTCTAATAGACATGTATGTTATTAATCTCCTCTAAACCGAGATGAAATTCTATTTTGGTTTTGTTAATGTATAGTTATTGGAGAACATGTCGGCATAGAATAGATATAAATTTTCTCCTCTTTCAGGAAAATACGAACTACAAAGAAAGTTCTAATCACTGAAACCGTAAAGTAAATCATAGGGCAAGGGGTTAATTCTATTTTATAAATTTTTTATTCTAACATGAAGTATAATATTTTAGAATTTATTTTATAAATTGTTTAATGTAACGTATATTATGTAACATTTTTTTAATTTTCGCAGTAAAAAACGCGACAATACAGTAATAGGCAAGACTCTTGAATTACCCTCACCCCCCTAAGATTCTATTCGGTTTCATGCGCTGAATGGTTTTCTTCCAACATAAGACGACGACATTTTCTTCGTAATAAGAAAATCTTTACCCAGTCTCGTCTTTTGAAAATATTGTTGAAAAATCCAGGGTCTACTTGGTTGTTTAGATGGATTCATACTCCGAAAAAAATTAATTGAGACGTAGTTGCTGTAAAACTCACGAACAGTAAAACGTGGAGGGATCGGCGAGATGTTATAGTGTTTTTTGTGTATAGCCGTAGGACTTTATATAATATTTTATATCTAGTGGAATGCACCTGAACACTCGCAATCTTGGGACACCGGGGTAATGAAGCGCACGGTGGTTGGGATTTTATTGAATCGTTAAACGAGAAGGATGATTCGCGACAATTCGACTCGTTTAATCCGCGCGATACGTAACTTTCTCTTCTGCAAATTGCAGCTAATTATACGAACGAATCGTTGCGAGTCGTCTTCATACTATTCCAACTATTTCATCGGTGTACCCAATTATAGAACGTGATTTTTGTAAACTGAGTTCGTTCTTGAATGGTGGAGATTGTGAAAATTTCATTAAAATTCATTTGGACGGTGCCTGGTTCTATTTGGATGCGGAGCAGCAAGTGTAAAATCACACTTTTGGACGGATTTTCAGAATTTTGGACAGACGAGATCGAATAATTAACTAATTCATGAATTCACAAGTGAACTTAATGGCACAGCAATTAGGACAAGTACAAGAAGAGTGTGCTAATTAAATTTGAAGTTTGTTGGATTAGGGTAAACTGTACAATGATTGGCACCCTAAGCCGAAATCATGGTAAAATCTTTTTATCTTTTTTTGAAATGTTTAAACGAGGTTAACCTGCTATTATTACAAGCTAATAGAGATTTTTCAGCAAAATCAAACAGTTTTACGAGTCATAAATCTTTTATTATAAAATATATTCAGTGAACAACAATCGTAAGACAAATAATACAGTCATTGGCACAGTAAAAAGTAAACGTTAAACAGGCTATTTGTTTTATAATTAAACATATACGCACTTATTACATCTGCAGTATAGTTCGAAATTAAGTTAAAAAGCGATAAAGTATACTTACTCGTAACGAAAATTTTAATAAAACACTGTTTACACTACACTGTGGTCATCCGTCGGTCTTACTGGATGTGCCAGCGTTGCTAACAGTCATATGTGGAACTCTGTTATGAAAACTTACAACGCGTTGCTTTGAACTGTAAATAACAAGCAATATAAAATGATTTTCTATACTAGGAATCCTTAATATTTGCCGTTTAAATGAAAAGTATCAATAACTACTGCAGTGCCAGCAATACTGTACAGTTTACCCTAATTCAGACGTGTTCGGATGATCGGAGGTGGTGTTTGACAAATGTACCACGCATTGTCCCTTATCGAATGAGGGACAGTTACATCTTCCGCGGACTGGGAGATTCCGAATCTGTTTTTTCGTCGACTGGTTAAATCACCGTATATTTTTCTTTCTGGGCTGGAAGCATTCGAAACGCGTTGTCCAGTATATAACAAACTTCTTTGAAAGGTGTGCGCGTTGAGATCGCGCAGAAGAAGCGCAAGAATGTTTACGAGGTTCTCTGGCGTCGGTGTTCTCTTCTAGGAATGTACGAGGAGGCACTGTACGTCGCCGGGTTTCTCGTCGAAGATCTTATTTGTAGAGCCAGCTATTATCCTCGAAAAACGCGGCTGAATAATGTCCGGGTTGACGACGTGCTGCTGGAATACGATGTTTGATGAATGAAGGCGAAGAAGAACCGGTGAACCAGTCTGACTTCCTCTCAATGGGACGAGCCGGTCGCTCGTCTTTTTAAAGGTTGTTCCCCGTGTCGTTAGGCTCCGATAATTCGTCGACTCGTTTTCTCCGTATTTGGACACCGAACGAATCGACTCCGTATTCACCGGACCTTTTTTACACGACGTTTTTCGAACGCGTCCCTGTCTTATAATAGTTTAAAAAATCATTTTTTACATCATCCTTAAACCACGTTTTAAATCGTTATTAGTTATACTTTAGTACATTCCAGTGTCTTTTCGTATATTTTACTATATTCTAGTACATTCTAGTACATTATAGTAAATTCTAGTATATTCCAGTATATTGCTGTACGTACAGTTAGGAGCAAAACCGATCAAACACACACTTTAAATCAGGATAACTTTTTTATGAATGGACCAAACGACTTCAATTTCTCTGTAAGGATAGAAGAATTAGTTTAATAAGTGACCCCTAAAAAATATGTTGAAAAAATGCATTTGGTCGGAATTCCGAGAAACAATAGTAACAATTGATTTTAACGACTATTTTAGCTGGGCCAATGATGAAAATTTAGTGATGTGTTTGGTCAACTTGTATAAATTATACATGCTCCGAAAATTTCATTGCAATTGGTTAATTGGTTCACGAGTTATAAACGATCAAAATTGCAATTTTTTTAAAGATTCTCGGTCTTTTTACCACTTTTGATCGTTTATAACTCGTATACCAATTAACCAATTTCAATGAAATTTTCGGAGCGTATATAATTTATACAAGTTCACCAAACGCATCTTATAAATTTTCGTTATTGACCTAGCTAAAAAAATCGTAAAAATTGTTACTATTGTTTTTCACAATTCTTCTTCTTTTCAAGTCCATTCATAAAAAAGTTATTCCGATTAAAAGTGTGTGTGATCAGTTTTGCTCCTAACTGTATATTATAGTAAATTTTAGTACATTCCAGTATATCGAAATATATTCTAGTATATCTTACTATATTTTAGTGTTTTCTAGTACGTTTTAGTATATTTTAATATAATTTGGTATATTTTACTATATTGTTGTATAGTGTAGTATATTCTAGTACATTTTGGTATATTCGAGTGCATTCTAGCATATTCCAGACAAGTAAATTGTGATGTTTGCATCGCTGTCCAGCTTACTCATTAAATAAATAAAGCAACATACATCAGGATTCATAAAAAGCTATTTACCACAAGAAGCAGTAATACTAATTTAGCAACGTAAACGCCCACTACGTTAATTGCAGCCTGTTAATTTATAAAACCGTTGGTTGATACGACCCACATCCATATATGGATATTATGGTTTCTACTCTATTTCTGTTTATTCTGTTTATACCCCTATCAAGGACCTCTTTGTGGGACGACATACTCTATGATTCATTCAGTATAATTATATTCGTTAATAGCACGTTACAATAATCGCTTCATGAATATTGCTTTGTTCCCAGTATCAAGGTCCTTTCCATGCGAATATCCAGAAATAAACTTTGTCGCAGTTGTACGGGGAATAATGTTCATCGCGATATTAAAATGTATGCGAGGTTCTACCTTCCAGTCTTTTCACAGTTTACCTGTGTGTACAGGGTGACTCACTTAATTGTACCATCCGTTACATACAAACAATTTTCGAACGAGAGTCATTCGACATCAAATCAGACAGACATTTTCTATAATAATCTTCAGTGAAAGTTGGCGGAACCGTCTGTGCATGTTTGGTTTAATTCAATGATAGCTTGTTCGTTTCTAATTATTTCTTTTACGAAACTTTCATCAACACATTAGCGACGCTTTTCTGGTTAAAATGACACGAAACACGATACAACTTGAACTACGGTTACTCGTTTAATCCACGATTTAGTAAAACCTCGGTTATCCGAACTAGCCAGTGGATCACGCGAGTGTTCGAATAATGAAGGTTCTACTGAATCTTGCATTAAACGAGTGGATCAACATATCATTTTAATTGCCAGAAACTAAGTAATTAACTTTGTATCAGAGTTGGGCAAAATGTAATTTCAATTACAGTTACAATTACTTGCCAATTACTGTAATTTGGAATTGCAGAAATACAATTACAATTACATGTAATTGTAATTGGAATTGCAATTACTTGACGAATCACTGTAATTGTAATTGTGGTCCGCAATTACAATTACTGGTTGAGCGAAAGTAATTGCAATTACAATTACAATTACATGTAATTGGAATTGAAGATGTAATTAATTACTCATGTAATTAATTCCTGCCCAACTCTGCTTTGTATACACTGGGTCAAAGCAGACCCAGCCAGCGCGCACCGTTGGGTTAAAACAGTGAAAAGATTAGAAGATTTTAAGAGAATAAATATATTATTTTCGCTACATTGAAATTATTAGTGAAAAATATATTTAGAATATATATTTAATCGTGTCTTGCAATATACCAAAGGAAAACTTGTGTTTCGTCCCTGCAGATGCAGCAGAGAGGATAACAGAGACTATCCCTTTAGTTTACTGTTAGGGACCGAAAGTCGATGCACGGTTCGAGAATGTTTCGTTCGATTGGTTCGCCAGGATATGTCTGGTCGGAGAGTGCGTGCAGCTGGTGTTAGGTACTTCTGGTTTTGGGAGAACAACACCACAACGGTACCGGCCGGCCGCTATGTCTATCTGAGGAGCAACGCGATTCCAAATGGCAGAACTCCTCGATATCTTCCCATCGGAGGAGAATCTTCCGGGTACCTTTCATACACGGGCGCGTTATTAAACAAAGCCAGCCGGTTCGTAAATCACAGCGTGTCATCTGGGAATACCTTGAGCATCGCGTGGGAGTAACGGTCGAGTCAATAAATGGTTATTAATTGCCGCGTAAATATCAGCGTCTGCGATTCCGACGGAATCCCGTAATTCGAGACTCTCGGTCTCCTTTGGCCTCGAATCAAAATTAACAAATAGACGATGCGAAAAAGCTTACAACAAATGCATAAAAATTGTCTGCATCAAGCAACTGGTACCAAGCAGCCTTTTCGATCACTTCAAAAAACTGTATTCAAAATTACATGACGTTTTTTCTGATCAACACAGTTTTCTTTTGGTATAAGGCGACGGCTTTCGCTGTATTTCGAATTAGGGCTGTTACTTTCCTTCGAAGGTAGGAGATTTCGAAGCTTCGATTTCAGAAACTAGAAATATATATTCACAAAATAGAAATTGTCTGCATCGATTGTAAGAAATAGAAACTAAATTTAATGTTATTTCTTCCATTAATGATTTTGATAGAGGAGAAATCATATATTGACATCTTGAATTTTTTAAATTTTTCAACAAGTTCGTATTTCATCTACTCAATTTTTCGAGAAATGCATAAAGATCCACAGTCTAGTGAATACGAATTGAAATTTCGAAGTTGCCTTCGTTCCTTCGAATCTTCGAAGAGTCGAATCTTCGTGAAAGCAACAGCCTTATTTCGGATGAGAGTACCCATTCGGCATTGTCTTTGAGTTGGAGTTTATGGGACAATTTCGCAAGAAGAAGAGGGAGCATTTTCTAGTTGCGGAAAGAACGTCGTCGTCTCGTATCGAAAGAAATCTGTATGACGTCAGAGAACGGCCCCGAAAAAACTCTTGTTCCTTCTATGCGTATCCGTGTGCCACAGGGCCGTTTGTTTCGCGACCTTGGGTCTGCGACATAATTTCGTTTTATTTCTCGGACCGTTCGAACATTGACTAATGAGACGTCGCGTCGTAACGAGTTCGCCCACCCGCGACCAATACATCGCCGTCCAACACGGCATTGTATTCCGGCGAGAAATTTCGAAAAGGCGGGTTCCAATTGCGCAAGTCATTTTTGTCCTCGTAGAGATCCTGGCCCGTCGTGACAGAGCCGCCAGACGTCTCACGCCAATTCGCGGACTCGCCTATTCTATTTCCAAGAGCAGCACACCTGTTTCAGAGGTATTTTCGATGTGGTCGGCCTCACTTGGACTACGCTCGCTCGACGCAGCGAAACACGTCGCTGTGCGGCGAATGATGGATCGATGTCTAATTGCGATGCTGTTATCGCGAAAGATTATTGTTGCGCAATCTGGAGGGGTGAGTCACACGACCATTTAAATTTACTCGTAAACAGTAAGGGGTAGAAAGCAGTTCAAAAAATATTCGAACGTCAAATACATGTTCAATCATGTTCCCGGTAAACAAACTGCCGACAGATTGGCGGCAGAGGACACACTGCTTGATGTACTTTATGTAACAAGTAGTTTATAAGTAAATGTAGGTACAGTTACGTGACTCATCCTGCACATAATCGTGATACTAATAATTTAAAAAAACAATTCGGGACCGGTCAGTGGACTAACGGCGGCGATTTCGAGCGTCGAACCTAATCGTTCGCGAGGAAGCAGAGCGTACCCGAGGAGGAACGCGAGCGGAGTCCTTGCCGGGGTAGCTTCTTAAATTGTTTCTGTCTCGTTTTGATTAATGACACGGTAGTCCCCGTTTGTTCGTGATACCACCTCTAATTGCGGGCTTTCTTTCGACGTGGAGGGGCCCAGTTTGCATAGGTGAAATGTTGTTTCAGCCTCGCCGGAATAATGAGGTAGGTACGCGCGCGCAACGAGAGATCCATTTACGAACCAACCGGGTGATCGATGCCATTGGCACGCCACGCATATTTATCTCGGGACCTGTCTCGAAAACATCGTTCCATCATTTTTAATTAAGAGAACTCGTCTCGGCGAACTCATTTGCTTATCGATCCCGCGATCGATCCGTAATTACGTGGGCAGAACTAGTTTTATATTCGACAACTACATCCTGATTTCAGCCGCTTTTTACGTACGCCTCTTATGGTAATGCGCAACGATTTTTCTGTAACCCACCCCTCCCCTACTCCTTCTCCTCCTCTCCCCCTGTACTTGTTGGTTTAAACGGGGAGGGGAAGAATGTCGTTTAAATCAATCGGACATTTCACTTCTGCGTTAATTGACTCTTTCGTAAACCATATTTTCATTGCCCTCGCCGCGCCGTTTTAATGACCGATCCGACAACTTTTTCCAAAATACATACTTCGATAATTAATTGCCGACTGCAAAGTCTCGGATCTTACCTCCTGCTACGTACCCGCTGTGTTGTTCGAAACAATCGGTGAAAAACCTGTAAATTTGCACTCGAGCGTTCGAACGCTTCTGTAAACCGATATGCATATATTATAAATTGTTTATACGACGCTGAATAATTTTTTAATTTAGCAGACATATCTCCTCGAGACTTGCACCTTCTGATACGTCTGCTAAATTGTTTGAAACAATCGGCGTGAAAGCCGTGTCCCGTTCGATCGGTATCGCTCGCGACTCCATTTTGAAATTTCGCAAGAATTAGCAGTATGAAAGGAAAATGGCGAACGGCTCCATCCGTTTCAACGGTACCAGCAAGCATAACAGAACGGTTGAGAAATGCTGCTCCACTGAATGTCCATTGTTCCTAGTAAAAAATGCTTGCGCGCACGCCCTCGTACATTTTACGGCGAACCGCGCGCTAGATTTTATATTTAGGAAGCCACCATGTAACCCTAGAACTACTGAATTAGGTTAGAACGAAAATACTGGCACCCACGCTCGCGACTCGCGCCGCGTCTCTACCAGTTATGCGTTTGTTTATTCCTAAATTCTTACGGTTTTTCACCGGACGCTGCTCGGCTTGCGTTACGTAAATGGCCGACGTCACTCTCTCGCAATTTAAATCGTCGAAACGACTGGATACATAACACCGAATCAAATTTTTTTTACATTCAGAAATTAAATCTGCTTGCCAGAACATCACGTTATTGTTTATTGTGTTAACACTTTGATTGCCGCGTCCCGTCACCGGGCATATGGGAGCCGTTTAGGGCAAATGGTGGAAGTCAAAACCATTCAAAATCATCGAATAACGAGGAATTACGTAAAACTTTTATAAAATACCGGTCATGCTAGAATTATTTTATTAAATCAGATATTGACTTGAAAATATGTTTTCGTCTATCGATCGTATTTATTGGTAAATCTTTAAATGTTTTCGGCGCTACGGTTCGATCCTTTGTAACAATCAAAGCACTTTTGCTAATTTATTCAAAAATCATTGACTTGAAAAATGTAAATCGTTCGATCCATTTTTAAAAAGGTCATTTCGATTTAAGGTGAATGTTATCGATTGTGTTTATTTTTAAGCTTTCATTATTCTTTATTTTATTTAAGTATAGATATACTATATGTATAAATAAAGGATTGGATTCGAATTCGACGTAAATAAATAATAAATTCAAAATATTTTCCATATAAATAAAAATATTACTTCCATATGTAAATAGAATTGGATAAAAAGTCCATATAAATAAATATTAAACAGCATCAAGTACTCAATACACCCCGAATTCGAATTCTATATAAATAAATAATAAACTGAAAATATTTTCTATATAAATAAAAAAATTATACTTCCACATATAAATAAAATTGGATTGAATATCCATATAAATAAATATTAAACTTAAAATATCTTCCACATAAATAAACATTAAACTGCATCAAGTACCCAATACACCCGGGGGTAACATCTCTCGTAAGAGTTTCGAGTGAGCCAACGAGATCGCCTCGGCGAAGCAGCCATATTCATTCGAATTAGCGCATATGGCGATAGGAGGAGGGTTCGTCGATTCTCGATCCCCGATCGCGAGTCTCTTTGGAAAGAGGGGACACGATCAGGTGGGATATGAAGGTGGGTATTGGCCAGGGGGTGGGAGAATTTCCACCGAGAGAGAGAGCTGCCAATAGCGATCGGCGGGCTTTACCTGCGATCACAATTGCCCATGCACCCAGAAACAGATTGCGACGGTGGAATAATAGCTGCTCCCCCCCTCTTCCCTGTTCCATGTCCCCAAGCCCCTCGTACACAAGCACCGACACCAACTATCATGTGTACATTTACATTTGGACATACCAGCCAGGAAAAGTTTTACAACTGGCGTCTCTCGATCGTCCAATCAAAGTTCCAGAGAGGGCTTGTGCAAGTGACAGGTATACACTATACACTGTGTCCCTCATTTGCCGCGACGCTTTTTGCCACGGAGATCGTTACTATCGCTGCTCTGTTATGCCAAAAGATTGCATGCTGAGCCATTTCTTTGCTCGCCGGACACGTTGCGTACAGGTGCTCGGGACACGTGCACGCGACCCCTTTCTCCCGCTAAACCGATTCATTCGGTTTTAATTGAGTATAGCATGATCTGATATCTTACATCTTACGGCATCCCCGGCTCCGAAGGCGACAAAAAGTCGACGCGCCGTGCACAGTATTGTTCATGCACTAGGGATTCGAATTAATCAGGACATGACCGTTCGGATAGTGGAACAGAGCACTTTAGAGCACTTTTCCGAATTTGTGAAACCGAAGATCGACGATCGAGAATTAAATAAATTGCTTAGCACGTTAAGTGCCAAACTCTCGAGAAATCTGATCAATTTTTTACTTTTCTAATATAGTTACTTTTCTATGTCATAAATTTTGAAATTGTTGTAAAGCCAGATCGAAAATGTCTTGTCGAGCACGCTTCTCTGTGAAGAGTTGATCTGATTTATCAGTCGTAAAACGAGATGCGGATTAGCACAATTTTGACTCATGCTACTTTATGACTCACGCGTAAAACTGTTCTGTTTCTTAATATTCGTGACTCATGGAGATGATGTACGTGGTGTCCCGGAATGAAATCGTCAAACTTTCCTGGTCTGACAATTCATTTCATCTATTTCGCTAACAACATAATTATTACAATCATTTGCCTATAAATGAAACTTTTATTTAAGAATGAAGACAGATAATCTTATTTTCAAAGACGCCCAGGATTCCTGAAGAGATTTGCGGTAACTTTTTCCTTTGCGAAAATGTTCTCCGTGGCTTGGTTACGGAGTTATCAACGAAAAACACGGACCAATCAGAGCGCGGCTACTGGCGAACGGATTGCGGCCCACCAAGAGGTCCCACTGAGAGGAGCGTACGCATTGGCCGACCCGGAATCGGTCCCCTGCAGCCACGGTCTGATTGGTCCGTGTTTTTCGTTAATAACTCTGTAACAAAGCCGCGGAGAACATTTTCGCAAAGGAAAAAATTACTGCAAATCACCTCAGCAATCAACTCGCACAAGGAAGTACAATTCCGCGACAAAGAATTCTATTCCAACATAGTAGTTTGTTAATATTGTCATACTGGGTTCCGTTCGACACTCCGTATATAAACTATGCTCTAAATATCTGTCTCTGTACGAAGCCCACCTATCAAAACATACCTCAGTTAAATGGCATGCTCTTATTTACGACCCCGTATTTCACTACGATGAACTAGACCGCATTGCAAAGTGGCTTAACACGACCGCTTGTCACATCCATTGACACGATCACGTCGCCTTGACAATGTACATGTTCAACGTTACAGTTGTGGCGATGTCTACAGTTAGATATGGCCATAGTTTTACCGAGTTAATAGAGAGAACGCCCACACGAGCGAGACAGACGCGCGAGTTGCGTCACTGCCAAATTAAAAGCAACACGCCTCGAATAGTTCCCCGGAGAAAAAAGGCGCCAGCTAAAAAGCGCGTTTAACGGTATTGGTATAGTCGGTGTCTGGTATTCCTTTCAGATTTCAACGGCGCGTGGGCGAACTGATCGGCCTAACTGTAAGGTGGTCCAACGTTTCTGCGCAGGAACTGCTCCTTTTAGTTTCGGTTTACGGGAAAATCGCGTCGCCCGACGCCATTTTTATCGCCCCGTTTCACACAATTCCGGACCGACTCTGTCGGATGATGTTAAACTGTCCTCTTCAAGTCATTCATATTATTATTCTGCGTGTTTTTGCTTTCAATTTAGAAAGTTGTGTAAAAAAATTTAAAAAACAATTTTTTCTACGCAGTTTGGTAGATACAATAATACAATTCAACCTTCTTTTGATATCGTTCGTTGTTCTTGAGATGTTTCACGAAAATATTGATATTTTTCAAGGGTTGATTTCACCCCTTCCATGCGAGAATTAGCACGAAAAAGTGCATTAAAAATTGTTTTCACACGGTTTGGTAGACACAACAATACCACGCAACTTCCGTTGAAACTTTTTCTTAGTACCATTTGTTGTTCTTGAGATATTTCACGAAAATATTGAAACTTTTCCAAGGGCTGATTTTGCCCCTTTAATGTGAGAAGAAAAAATAGGGTTGTGTTAGGTGTAACTTGCTCTACTCGTGTGCAAGGTTCCGTAATTTTTTGAATTTATGGGTTCGATAGCTTCCCTCGTAAGTTTATGGGGTTTCAGAGGAAACGATAACTTAGGAGTGTGCCTGTAGTAACTATTAAGTATAACGATGCATGTATGCGCGGTTAGGTGAACGTTGCACTGGATTCTTAACTGTAGTTGTTAGTCATCGTGGAATTCGCGGGAAAAATTGCGAGCTTGTTATGCGCGGCACGCCCAGAGTATTTCTTTCCTGGTTTTTTATTTATCGTTCACCGTGCTGATCGATTGTTATTGGTGCTAGATAAAC
This sequence comes from Lasioglossum baleicum, assembly GCF_051020765.1. Lineage (NCBI taxonomy): Eukaryota > Metazoa > Arthropoda > Insecta > Hymenoptera > Halictidae > Lasioglossum > Lasioglossum baleicum. Next base: position 4,075,518 of record NC_134946.1, on the reverse strand, counting down.
GCATTCAATCGAGACGAAGTCGACCGATATCGTTTTATTCCATTTCCGATCTTTGGCAATTACAAGCGAGAAACGACCGACACTAAATAATTTTCTTTGTGCATTTACGGTTTATAAACAATTAGCAAAAAATGTTAAAACAGTTCAATATTCCATAGAAATGAGGATCATGTAGTTAAAATATTTTCTCTTATCTTCAAGTGTATCAGGGTTGCAACAGCCTAGTGCAAACTTAAATAAATAATAGTTCAATTTAAATAAAATATAATTGAAAATAATCGATTTGATTCAAACGTCAAATGAAAATAAATGTTTATCTTATTAACATAAGATGTGAATGTTATAATTAGACAGCGGATTTTATGCATTTATGGCAGAAATGAGTAGGTATCATTTGAAACAGTAAACACATTAGAATAATTTAAAAGTACTGTTGAATTATTTTCAACCTATGAAAAACGTATTAAGAAAGGAAATCAATTTCTATTTCACTTCAGTTTGTTGTGGTTCACGTTGAAAATTGTGATTTTGCATAAAGATCCGCTGTCCAGTTATAATATTAACTTTAGATTTATTAGTAAATACATTTATTGACACAGAAAATATTTTATTAACATTATTATAATAACATCGTTATAATTGTACCAAACGGCCTGATTTTTTCTAATCAATTAGAAGCATTGGTTTATGGAAATGATATGCAAACAAGATTTTCCAAAAATTATAATTTGCAAGGTTACACGCAAAAATAAAAAAGTGATTTTTTAAAACTTTTTTATTTAGGCCCTTAACGAAAATTTAAAATATACGTTTTGTAGATCTATAGTAGTTACACATATGCTGAAAATTTAATCGAAATCGATTAACATACACACGACATACAAGCGGTTGAAAATGGTGAAGATCGTAGTTTTACACGATTTTCGATCAGTTTCTGCTTAAAATCCATAGAATCTTTTGATGCGTGTTGTTTTTTTCCTGTCAACCGATTTCGATTATAAAAAATCGCTCAATTATAAAAAAGTTATTCTGTTTTAAAGGGCGTTCGAATACTTTCGTGGCTCACTGTATACATATTTTAAATAATTCATCAGACCGACAAAACAGAGAATTACGAAAATCAAGTTATTTCACCCAGAACCTGTACTTTCTCTATTTGTTCGTGGAGACGCGTCCTGTTCGAGTTTATATAAGAATTTTCGATGCATCCTGTGTGCATCGGTAAAACTACGTTCACGAAGAAACGACATAATCCGACATAACTCGCCGTCTCGCGAGTTAATGAGCCTTGAATGGCCGATTGCCTGTACAGAGAAGTGGTATTTCCCACAACTGTACACCGGATGACGGGACGCGCAATCTCCGTTCTTCGGCAACACGTCCGTCTACGAATGTCTGTGTGTGTGTGTGTGTGTGTGTGTGTGTGTGTGTGTATGTTGTCTGCAATTTATTACGCGCTCTATTCTACGAGCTACTCAGCAGCCAAACTGATCAACTCCAATTTCTGTGAAATCACTTTTATTAGCCGAGCACACGCTAAGTGTTCATCCTCTCGAAAACAAATGACGTGCATCCATAAATTTATTTATTGCTCGGAGATGGCATGACTATACTTAGGCTTCCTGAGTGACAGGACTACATAGTATGTTTAACACTAAACATACCGACCAGCAAAAGTGAGTAATGTGTGTGGTATTATAAAAATAACAAGATTAAATTTATTTATATTTTGTGAATTTTTACTATGATATATGTGTGTGTATATATATATATTTATGTGTGTATATATACTGGAGTAAAAAAATGTATTGAATCAATTCCCATGGAAACACCTTTCCAGTCTCAATAATTGTCAAATAAAAAATCTAAAATAGTGGTAGGTTTAGTTGGGTCTCAGCGGTTGTTTTCATTGAAAATCAAAGTGTATTGCTAATGTTATCGTTTACATTGTTTTACATTGCCTGCTACTTAATGTAAAAATTATTGTGACATATGCAGAATGATGGAACGAATCAGTAAATCTACAATCTAATACTATAGCTAGGAAACTGCCCAATCAGTCTTTAAACTCGTGTCACAGTTTCGTTCGGATAATCGAGGTTCCACTGTATCGCGAATTAAACAAGTAATTATTATCGTAACTATATCGTGTTTGGTGTCGTTTTAATTAGAAAAATGAGACGAATACGATGGTAACAGTTAAAAAAGAGATAAGATAACTTGGAATCTTTTGCTCCGTTTGCCTCAGTATGAGTCTCACCGATATTCGGACCTCTCGGTTGTCGAGCATGTTTACCAATGGCTCCAAGGGGAATCCACTAGAACAGGGGTCGGCAACCTGCGGCTCGCGAGCCACATGCGGCTCTTTGGATGTGAAGCTGCGGCTCTTTAGTTCCATACGCAAATATTATTTATTTTATAAAAAAAAAACATTTAAAAATCGTTCTGAACTGATTAACGAGGATTAGGCACCGATTATATCTCTCAGCCACTTGTACTCGCTTTTCACCGCACCCCTCCCCCGTGACACGAGTCGTCACTGTCGTCAGTCCGTCGGAAGCTCTCGAATGACGCCGTCGTCGGATGTTTCTATGTAGGTTTTAATTCGCTTTCGACGCAAGACAATTTGGCGACTTTACCAGCGCTTTGGCTGTGACGTATAGTTTGCTGTTTCAAGTAAAAGAGTTAGAAGCGAATTATCTTCTCAAAGTTATGTATGTACATACAATATACATATATATTATCTAATTTGTTGTGAAAAACACTACTTATATATGAATGAACAGATATTTTTTCTTATGAATAAATATATTAGGTTTTTTTTTATCAAAAAACTTTATTTATGCGAGTACTATTTATTGTTGGCAAGAAAAAATTTGGTGACTCTTTAGAAACTTTGAAATTTTATAAATTGTAATTTTTGACTCTTTCGACTCAAAAGGTTGCCGACCCCTGCACTAGAATAAATTCTGACAGTTACAGCAGAGATCTCTGCGACAGTTACGGAGATGTTACTGTACACAGCCAGATCGTGTCGATTGCGACAGGCAGAATGCAATCTGTTCTCGATCCACGATTTCCCCGATCCATTGCCTCGTACTTAATCGACGCGACGGTGAAACGTTAAGTCGATCTTGCAGGCGTAAAGGCAACAATGATTAGGCGGTGTTTTTTCCTGCTGCGAGGAGCGTAATCGCTTGTTAAAACGGCAGCTTGTCGGCGGTCTTGTCCGGTTTCAGGCTGTCGCTGAAGTCGGCGCAACGTTGCTCCGCGAGCGTCGCAGATAAAACCTGGTGCCAGCGGTGGAAAGTAGCTGTTGACATATCGCTGCCAGGTATTGGGACACGTCGAGCGAGTAGGCGGGGTGGCTTAACCTATGCGGGATATAATGTACGCCTCCGTCTGGTATCGGACACACTCGCATAAACTCGCGGCACATTATCGTGCAAGCGCCTCGACGTTTCTCCCTATTGACAGTAGCTGCAGTGACGGGCTCTGTGAATTAAATGTCAGATTCGGAATCCGCTGTTACACCTTCGGATTGCCTCGACGCGACGGCCCGAATCAATTACTAATTAACCCATTTACGGTTACTCAATGACCGAGATTAGCGTGCGAATGTTTTCTAGCACACTTCACGCGAACGCGTGTCAACCATCACTTTCATTCATCCAACTGGTGGGTTTCGATGCATTTCTGTTTCGACATTTTTAGATAAGTTTTTTTATGAATCTTTATGCGGATCTTTATGCAAAATAGAAAATGTTCGCGTTGATTGCAGGACACAGGAGCAAAATAAAAATTGTATTCTTCCCTTAATTATCCTATTAAGCTGAAACTAATACATTGATGTACTTAAATATTTTTAACATGTACACTGCTTTAAAATGTACCAGCCGATTTTTGTCATAAATGCATAAAATCCGCAGTCCATTTATAAATAAAGAAATAATAATAGTGTTTTAAATAGGGCGCATAAGTTAAACAGTATTTGTATTTGACGATGTCGACCGGAATGCAAAATATTTTTATTAACAATCTGAAACATAAAATATTTAAAATTAAATAAGACTTTTAATCATTTCTTCCCTGAATGCATTCGTATTTGTATTTGTATAGTAGATACAAGTTTTATTGTTTCTACAAACATAAACGGGTCGTTTGTTGGCAACAGGATTCGGCATAAATTTGGAATGTGATCGGATCACAATAATTTCGTGAAGTTACAGTAACAATGGTCTTATGACGTCAATCAGATGTAACATTCTATTTTCGTCAGTGGAATCTCGATTATCCGGATGTCAATTAGCCGCGGTTTTGGCTAGTGGTGGGATCAGTTTAATAACATTATTAGCAGTGAATTCCTGAATATCAAGTTGTGGTATTAAACCGTTATTGAAACAGCCTAGCGGTATTAGGAAAATCAATCTGATGTTACCCGATGCAGCATATGAGATGGCAACAATTTTATGTTTATTCAACTACTGAAACTATATATCACTTGTTTGATTATTGAAATGTCTACATTTATATTATTCAAAATTATTTTTCTCCACGCTTCGCGTACAAAAGTAAGAGAATAAAGTAAATTCTAAAATATTCCGTGAATAAATATATATTTTAGATTTCTAAAACATCATAACGAATATAAAACGTCCGGATCAATATTTAAATATTTTCTTCGACGGTGATTGTTTATATAACTTGTGAATTTACGCTTTGTGTATTACAAAGAGCCTGTAATGAAGTTACGCAAAACAATCCGGGACGGAGATGGAAACTGCTCCAAATAAAAAAAGATCAAAGTAAAAATCCAATATGTCGATAGCGGGAGAAACATAATCCAGCTGAAGAGTAGTGAGCCTAAACAGTGGTGAGAAAAAGAGGAAACGCACAGGCGCGCAACGAAAGGAGTCGATTCGAACCGAAAACTAAAGCAAGGAAAAGAAACAGAGAATGAGAAAGCGAGAGTGAGAGAGAGAGAGAGAGAGAGAGAGAGAGAGAGAGAGAGAGGGAGAGACGAGCAGAAAGAGAAGTTTCAGATGTCTGCTATTACAGAGCACCTCTGTGGTCACGGCGCACAGCCCGATATGGAGCAATCTCAGATTTCCATCCGCCCAAATCAAGAATATACGCCCTCGCCTCCGCTCGCTCTTCTTCCTCTTCAGCGCGGGGACCTCCGCTCATCTTCTCCGCCACCGTGGTTGTCGCTGTCGTCGTCTTCGGAGGTGGAGGCTCAGCTCGGGGTTGGTGCTCGCTGGTCCGCGCTGGTAACAGTGCCAAAACTGCCTCAAAACGGTCTGCTCCGTTCAGTCCTCCCTCTCCCTCCCTCCATCACTCTTCTCTCTCTCTCTCTCTCTCTCTCTCTCTCTTTCTCCTCACCTTGTTCCTGCGAGTTCCTCGTCTTCCTCTCTTCGTCTGCTAACCCGTCCTAGACACGTGCCCTCCTCAGCTTCCTGACTGCGACCTGACCACCTCCCTCAGTCCATCCGACGTGCCCGACACCGTTCCACCTCGCAAACTATCGCAAAGCGTAGCAAAGTCACCCGTAAACCCTCGGACAGTGTCAACAAGTGCCGGACGAATCGCGTCATCGGGGTTCATCGTCCTCCTTTCGATCGTCGCGAGTGTGAACAGTTCCCTCTAAGGACGCCTCTAGGGAACCTAGACCACCAGCCGCGAATGATAAACCATAGTCGATCAGGATTTATCCAGAAGCACCGGACAGCACCGAGCGTTCATGTTGCCGGAAAGCAAGTTTCCCGTCACAGGTAATTCGAGACCCACGGCGGCGGCGGCGACGATTGCGGCCCGTCTAGTGACTTTGTTTGGACTTGGACCGTTTGCATGTCTTCGCAACAGGGCCAGTGGATCATGGCTGGACTCTCAGCTTACAAAATTTTCGTGCAGACTCATCAGCAGGATACCCTGCCAAGTCAGAAGCTGCAGGTTTTTCCATAGATCAGATCACAGAAAGTGAGCATATTCTTGTACCTTCAGTTTTTGGACTCTCAGCTTCGAGGCCTCTAGAGTCCAACTGCTACCAAAGGTACGGTGCTAATTTCGATCCGGAGATCAAGTTTCTGTGGGAACTGGATCTTTGCTAGAAGATCATCTTGATACTTTCCGTAGCTGTCTTCTGACTTGCAACTTTGAAAATTCAAGTCACAGTCAATGCTTACCAGTGTTGGCACTCTAGGAACAGCTTCACCAAAGTTGAGACAGAGAATTGTTGCTAGGTCTTGAGACATTCCTGTGCACTCAGTCTCCAAAATATCGACATGGAGCCTACCAGTCTTAGCACACAAAATGAAGCTTGATAGACAATCTCCCTGATACTATTGAGCATTTTCAGCTTTTGGACTTCAATGTAGGGTCCTGCTACAAAAGAGCTAGGCTGCTGACTTAGCACCCTAGAGTCACTGCTATCAGTATCAGCATTCTAGATGGAGAAGACTTTTCCAAAGTTAGGAGAGTAGATCAACAATTTTAGCACCTTAAATTGAAGGATTTGTTCAGCCAGGTGATCGTGCTAGTTTCCAGCAGTTTCTAGCGATTCTCTTGAAGGCATCACCTTGACAAATCCATAAACACTCGGTCTTCAGACTGCCAGCTTCAAAATTCAACTGTTGAGTCACCACTGCTAGAACTAGGGTACCAAGCCAGCATAAATGAAAGTTCTCCCGAGCCAGAAAGGGTTTTGATAGCTGTCTTAAGAATTCCTACAGAGTCTCTGCCTTGTCTTGACATATTCTTGAGTGCTCGGCCTAACCCAGACTACCAGAAATTTCAATTTTTGAGTCACTGCTAATTCGGTATTGTGGATAAAGGTATCCTGACTCGTGTTACCATTCGAAGTACAGCAGACTTGGTTCTCCAAAGCTAGGGAAGTGAGTTTTCACTAAGAAGATTTCCTAGGGAACCTCTGCCCTGCATCGCCTTGACATATTCCTGAGCGTTGCAGCCGACTTACCGTTTTTAACCTACTTGCGCCCCTGCCAATTGAGACCGTACACACTCCCGCCCGCGCCCCGCGCTCCAAATCGTCCACTTGTTGCCTGCAATTGTGTACACTGGCCCGTCCCAACACCTAAAGCTTTATTCTCGAGCAGCACATCGCTTTGTTATATAAAAGTAAACATCCCTGGGTTTGGGGATCAAGTATCCAGGGTCCTTAAATCATTGTGTTCACATTCGGATCGTGGGCCTCTTTGACAACCCTAGAATTTGAGCTACTTGTTTTTATCCATTCTTGTAAGCATATTTTTGAGGGTGCTTCCTATATACACCTCTTTCTAATTTGTTTGTTACTTTTAATGGAACTCGTACTAATGAAATTCATACTAGAGTTACGGGACCCGTGAAAATGATGGGGTTCGTGCTTTTTAATTTATGATTTATGAATTATTGAGATCGAAGGATATATTTACGGGGAACTTATTTGATAACATTTACTCGAACATATATGCAATTCTAATTGCTACTAGAAAATTTATTAACGCTTTATTCACCGAAAACTTGATTATTTTTTCTAAATGATAATCTAGAACTTGTTGATTTACTAATAAAATTGCTGTTGCTATTGAAAAATTGATTGACACCAGAACTTTCAGGTCAGTCGAAATAGTAAATTTGAGATTTTTATTTCAGGATTACTAAATTATGAAAATACTTTTATGGAAACATATTGTGTAAATTTATTGATTGGGAGCACGATACAATGCAGCATCAATTTGAATGATTCATTTTGCTATAGTGTAGATGACAATCCCACAGTTTCAACTGAACAGAAAAACCAAACAATTTTAATTTCTGCACAAGTCACATTATCGACATTATACAGTCAGTTTCACAATTGATGGCACACACTTCAAATCAGAATAATTTTTTCAGAAACCTACGACTTCAGTTTTCTGCCAAGAAAAATGGAGTTTCGTCCGAATGAGGAAAAAAGTAATAAAAATAGCGTGTACTAATTTTTTATTCGAGTCCGTAATGAAAATTCAGAAAATGTATTTTGAAATGTAATTGTAGATTCACATACGTTATGTGCATGCTGCAAATTTCATTGAGATTGTTCGACTAATTTCCGAGTTATAAATGGTTAAAGATTGTGAGAATAGCCGAACGATAAAATAGAATAAATAGTAGAAAATATTTACAACAACAAGTGTGTGCCATCAATTATGAGACTGACTGTACATCGGACAACAAACTGCTGAAACAAGAATAAAAGACAACGGGGTGTTCAGACGTATAGGGTGGGCGAATCGGCAAAGGAGAGAAAGAGAAGCTGGATAGCTTTTGTTGTTTGGAGTGGTAGATTCGAGGGATCGAACAGCTGTTCGTGGAGGGGATACGCGAGCGTATAACGAGAGTGTCTCGAACTGGCGGGGTCGTAAAGATACACCGCGCCGCGGGCCCGTCATCCATAATCCCAAATATGGAGTGAGAAATTTGAGAGAACCGAAAATAGTGGCGCTACGCCAACTGCTAAAAATAGCCAAAAAATAAATTGTAGTTACGCGGCCGCCTGCATCATTCTATAACTGGTCTTCAATGAATCGGGCCACCTCCCGCACACGCCGTTATTAATACCGTCACACGGACACTCCCCGGCAAGCTATATTGCTCCCGTTTTTGGCGTCCGGCTGTCGCGAAAGGCTAGCCGAGTTTTCCCACTGTGTTTTCCCACCGCGTTTTCCCCCTCTCCCCACCGATTCTAACTCCGCGGATTTCTCGCGAAAATTGCACGAAACTCGAAACTACCCCATACCGATTACCTTCAATGAGAATATATAATATATATATAATATATATAATAATATATTCTATAACTAGACTGCGGATTTTATGCATGTACAAATAATGATTCTTCTCCCTCTCCTTTATCATTTTTTATGAATTCGCACACGTGTGCAGTGGGTACAATTTAAATATAATTCTTATTTTATATTTTTAGGTACAGGTATCATATAATATAATAATGTATACATATTATATAATATACATATATGTTTCATATAGTAAATTAATAATATTTATTATTTATATTAAAATTATATTACATTAATTGTATCATTATTTATATTAAAATTAATTATTTCGCTGTAAATTAACTGCTATTATTAACCTTACAATGATAGCGTATGAAATGTCACACAGATAGCAATTGTTGAAAATATTTTTTTATTTGTAATAAATAGTAGGAGAGCGTAGCCTAATTTGGAGCAGTGCCTAGATTCGTCCACCGTCTATGTACCTCGAGAATGAAACAAACTTGCATTGTTGTTAATAAATAGTATTAGTTCAGGAGAAAAATATTTATAGCGTGATACTAATTGATTGTGACTTGTACAGTAAGTCCAACCTAGGCGCTGATCCAAATTCAGCTGTATGTTTTGCACATTATTTCACGTGACGCGAATAATCTTATTTTAAACTTATCTCACTCCACATTGCATTGGTAAACAAGACATTTATGAAGTTAATTATTTAACTCTCCGGCTAGATGATTTTTCAGCATTGAAAAATACTGGGAGGATATTTTGGTAATAATTTTCGATTTAATAGAATCATTAAAAAATGAAATATTTCCCTCCGTGCTGGCAGGGAAAACACGTGGCGCTAGTCTTACATGATTGTACATGACAGGCTCGGGCATTATTCGTTCGAAGTAGGTGTCTACACGACAGACGTGTTCAATTACATTGAGCCTTGAGCACTTTGTAATCTTAAAACTAAAGTTCTTATCGAATATGGTTATTTCAATTATTTAAAAATAATGTTTGGCAGGATTTCATTCTTTCTTGATTTATAATACATATACAGGGTGTCCCAAAATTCGTGAAAATCCCGAAAGGGGGTGGTTCCTGAGACCATTTTAAGCGACATTTTCCTTTGCAAAAATGTTATCCGCAGCTTTGTTTAGGAGTTATTAACGAAAAACACGGACCAATCAGAGCGCGACCTAGACGCGAGTTGGCACAGTAGTCATGGCGCGCCAACTGTCAATTGGGCGACTGTGACAACTCGCATCGAGGTCGCGCTTTGATTGGTCCGTCTTTTTCGTTAATAACTCCTAAACAAAGCCGCGTATAACATTTTTGCAAAGGAAAATGTCGCTTGAAATGGTCTCAGGAACCACCCCGTTTCGGGATTTTCACGAATTTTGGGACACCCTGTATAGTTAGGAGCAAACCTTTAAATCACACTTTAAATCAGAATAACTTTTTTAGTAATGAACCAAACGACTTCAATTTCTCTGTAAGGCTAGAAGAATTAGTTTAATAAGTGACATCTAAAAAATATGTTGAAAAAATGCATTTGGTCGGAATCGTGAAAAACAATAGTAAAAATTGATTTTTGTAACATTTTTAGATGGGCCAATACGGAAAATTTAAAAGATGTGTTTGGTCAAGTCATATAAATTATATACGCTCTGAAAATTTCATTTGAATTGGTTAACTGGTTTATAACACGTAAACCAATTAACCAATTTCAATGAAATTTTCGCAGCGTATATAATTTATACAAGTTGACCAGTTGGCAATGTTTAGGACCGTTCAAAGCTCTAATTAATAATTTTTAAAAATTTACTTTTGATGATATCTCGTGTAGACGCATTAGTATCTCCGATATCATCAATGAAACAGCTATTCAGTTAGTTTAATTGCCAAAAATTGAGTACTTAACACTAAACCTATCAACACCGGTCAAAATGACCGGTTCCAGGTTTTTTTATTTTACAATTAGAAAAATAATAAAACTGATTTCGTAAGAGACAATTGTCTAGACATTTTTAGTAATGGACGTATGGAGCCGCGCAAAGTCTGAATTAAATCAATCTTGTAATTTTTATAAGGGAACATGTATCAGTTGCTTTTAAAGCTCGGTAGGTTTAGTGTTAAACGACAATTTGGATGTTCCCGGTCAAACTAGACTCCGGCACAGTATACGGAGGGTTAATTGAATAGTTTTGAGAATATACTATGTGTTATTGCGGATTATGTAATACTTTAAAAGCAATATTGTACAATACAATTTTCTATATGAGGATATTGTTTGTCATTATATCTTATAATTATACTAGGCGCTTCTTTCTTTTGTACAGTAGTGTATAATAATTACTGGGAATTCGTATGAAGATCAGTCTACTCACGAGTGTGAAATCCGATCGACTAAGGCCAAGTATGGGCCAGGAATTGCGGGTGTTGGGTGTGCTCTGCGTTTCTATTTTCGAACGGGAATATTTTTATCCGACAGTGCTGTAAAGTCAGTATGTACAATACGCTTCATCTCCATCGCGCTTCTTCCCTAGTCTCTTTTTCTATTTCTCGTTCCCGTCCGTAAGTCCGTCTGGGACGAAACGCGGCAAAATGGAAAAGTGTGTACCGAGCATAAAATAAAAGTGACTGTTACACGTTGTTTGATAAAAATGACAACACTGAATTCATTTATATCTCTCACAGTTTTGACAACGATATTCACTTGAGTGAAGAAATTCATTTAATTATTCATAAGGGAGACAATCTTTGTAATAATTGTAAAATAAAAGACGTGAAACCCGACTGCATAGTTGGGCAAGAAGTAGATAAATGATTAACGATTATTTTTATTATTACCACCAGGATCATACCAGGCCAAACAGTTCCGTCAACAATTTATCATTATGCTCCTTTGTTAAATTTATCCTCCTTTGACGTACACGTACAGGATGTTAGGGGTTCGCGTGGTGTTGACGGCCTTTGAACATGCAGCTTCTCTCTTGAACTATTCGTGGAGCCCTTACTACTCCACTGTTACAAATTACGCGTCGATAAGTTTCGCAGAGGTGAAGGTTACTTTTAACTGAAATTTCTCGATATTACCAGCCATTATATTTTAGCGCATATCGTTTTATTAGGATTTATAAAAATTACAACATTAAACTTATTTTAGACTTCTCGCCAGTCTTACAATATTTTAGTGAAAACATTTGTTCAATCATTTCCGGTGGAAGCATCTATGCAATTTCAGTAATTGTAAAATAAAAAATATTTATACGTACGTTTAGTATTAAACTAGTGTTAAACCAGTATTATAACGTTTTAAGGGGGAACTATACCCTCGATTTGTAACTAGAAAATAACTATTTATCAATGTTATAAACCTCTGTGCAAAAAAAAAGTTTGGTAACATTGTTAAACACGCAACTGCCTAATGAACACGAGATGGAGTTGCTTGCTATTTCCATATTCTATTCAGCTCGTCGCGAATGCCGTTACACAGGGCAGCTCGCACTAATATCAGTGCCACCGATGAGAATATCTACCTCATCTGTGTCAGTTTTGCTATGATTCCACGATGATAGCAGTGCAGCAGTAAAATGTTGCACAATATCGCAGCACTGATTGACAGTCCTCCTAACTAGGCGCCATCTCGTCTAAACGAACTGAACTAAAATTTGCTCTAGACTGGCTCTGCATCCGGGAGGACCTCTGTCTTCATGGGGAAATCTATGCTAATGTGAATGAAATCACGCGCCTGGATTTTTTGACCTTATACGAGCATATTTTGAGCTGCACAAAGGTTCATTTGATAGAGGAGGGTTCCTTACAGGGCGCTCTTCTCGTCATATCAGTCAAAAAAGTCTCTTTGAGACAGAAAAATACATTGAAATCTGCGGTTATTTTTTTAGATTTTTTCTCTACTTTGGGCACTCATATTATTAGATATAAACATAATCTCGTTAAATCATGAGAAGAGCGCCCTGTATTTAACCTTCCTCTACAGAATGAGTCCTCACCCAGCTCAAAATATGCTCAAATAACGACAAAAAATCCAGGCGCGCAAACCCATGTTTCGACCAAAAATCTAGTAAGATTCTAGTTATTTTCTAGTTACAATCCGAGGGTATAGTTCCCCCTTAAGAGACAGTAGTTTCAATATTGAACAAATTGAAGGAACATTTTAGTTCGAAGTAACACGTTTTGTTTTATACACGTTAAATGTTATATTTATAAATTACATATCCTCCGCCTCACCGAGTTGCCCTCTCTACTTGGCTACTGAACGCATGGGGAGGAGTGGGCCCATCAAATAACGTTTTATTAAATTAAGTTTGGCAGTGACCTCCTGTAAGTCGAGTGTGAAACCAATTAACGCATACACGCAAACAAATGGTCACTGACTCTTCAACACAGTGGGTCTGTCGATATGTCTATTCTGCATTACACATTTACGAGTGTTTTCGCAGTGAAGCTCTTGGTCCTCGGACTCCCGCGTTTATTATTACGCGTGAAGAACGCGGACTATTTATACGTCGAGCATCGATGTTTCGACGGGCTCAAAAGAGCATTACCACAAATTCTACACGGCAGGTGTGCTAAGGTGAAGTCGAGAGCTTTCCCGGTGCAATGCGTCTTCTCGCAAATGCCAGCTACGATCCTCTAATTCAGGCGTTTTTAAACTTGTGTAGTCCGAGGCCGGTCTCTTGATCAACGTTTCTTTTGCGGGCCCCATCCTAACCCTAGGCATTTTACGTCGTTCTTGAGACTTATGGGCACTACGTTATAATATATATATATTGTTACGGGTCTACCGGCATACTAATGTTACGCGTCTGTCGGTATACCCGTTGTATAGAATTGTTGGAAGATTCAGGTTGGTTACAGCGTCGTTAGGAAAACGACGCTGGAACGATTGAGAGTCGAAAGACAAACACGAGAGAGAGCGGACGTTGAAGACGTCAAAGGCGATAAAAGCGATTTAGCCAGAGATAAGTTGCCTTCCTCCGAAAAGTAGCGTATTACGGTTATTGAAAGTGTGTTCATTTATTTAGCGAAATAGAGACTTCGTTACAATATATATATACAGGGTGTCCCAAAATTCGTGAAAATCCCGAAAGGGGGTGGTTCCTGAGACCATTTCAAGCGACATTTTCCTTTGCAAAAATGTTATCCGCGGCTTTGTTTAGGAGTTATTAACGAAAAACACGGACCAATCAGAGCGCGATCTAGACGCGAGTTGCCACAGTCGGCCCAGCGCGCCAAATGTTTATTGGCCGACTGTGGCAACTCGCGTCTAGGTCGCTCTCTGATTGGTCCGTGTTTTTCGTTAATAACTCCTAAACAAAGCCGCGGATAACATTTTTGCAAAGGAAAATGTCGCTTGAAATGGTCTCAGGAACCACCCCCTTTCGGGATTTTCACGAATTTTGGGACACCCTGTATAATAAATATTGGTAAAAATGTGACTATGTATTTAGGATTTTTATTAAATCAGTTATTTGAATAAAAGCGAAAAGTTGGGGGATGTAAAGTTAATGTCAAAATTGTTTCGCGGACCCACGGTAAAGGGTGTATCCCCAGGGGTTCGCGGACCACAGTTTAACAACCTCTGCTCTAATTTATTATACTAGGATCTCTCGTGCGACTATTTCCGAGGGGGTCAACACATTGCCGACCGGTGATTATTGCATAATTTTGAAAAATCAATAGCAACAGCAATTTTCATTGTGGACTAACAAGTCACCTTCAATAACGTAATTTTATAGTTTCATTTAAGATTGCAATGTAAAAGAAAATTTCTATGTTTTCTGTTGGTACAGCACAATTATTGAAAATCCTATTAATGGAGTAGACTCCTTTTTCCAGGATTGCAAGGGGGTGCGGGATTCGCGTTCTCATTTCTCAATAATACAAGAATGGGGCTTTTCAGTAGTAAAAAACGATAAAATCGATCTTTTATCGATGTAGGCCGGTATCGCCCTCAAAACTCCTATTTTTTCGTTCACGAGGCGTAATTTGCATTATTCGGCAGCATAATTTGCATTTTTCGAAAGCATACAACTGCGCATGCCGAATAACGCTCTAGATCGACCTTTCACCTAGCGTTTTTTATTACTGAAAACCCCCATTTTTGTATTATAATTATCGAGAAATAAGAACGCTTAATAGGCTTCCGGTAGGTAAAGTGTTAATAAACTAATGTGAAAAAGTTTCAAGATTTAAGATGATCAATAAAATGATTGTTCGTTGATTCAGATGGAAACACTTCGAATAAAAGTGGAATAGTTTTGCGGTACATCCACATTATATTGACGTAAGATACTTTTTCGTGGGGTGATGCGTTGAAGACATACATTTTCATTGCACTCCTCAACAAAGTCTGCAATTTTATAAGACCTAGTACTGAGACACTTATCCCTGACATCAACCTCGAAATTCAATCATTTAGCTCCGTCTGATCCAGTCACCTCTAATCCAACCGGACATGCATGATTTTTCTAGGGGGCACTATGCAGACCGAGGAAGTCGTGTCTCGTGCACAATCATCTGGTATAGACGGTAGCCCGACAGACAGCAGCACGTTGCAGCATCATCTGCATCACTCGACACATATAAAGTGTCCGTTCCCACCTCTGCTCCATATGGCGGTCAAGCAGGAGCCTCAGGAGGAGGAGGACCGAAGTCGTGACACGAATGCGTTGAGGTGAGCCTACGATTATGCTAATTGACGCTCTTCCCATCTGCTCGGGCCATCACTGCTCCTAAAGCCGCGTGTTCTCTTCTCCTCAAATCTGTCAGATGAATACACAGAGATTATTCACTTATTCTTGCACAACATGTTCACCACCTGCAATTTGTTAACCAAAACGATGAGGTTTAGAATTAATGAGTTTCTTTTAAATAACGATGTGAAAAATATTAACAACGCACTGTATTAATGAATTGTCAAGCAGAAATATTCAAGAGTTAAATGATTATATGGAGAAATTAATTTTACTTGTATTGTTTATTATACTAGTGTGGTACATTGATAAATTTTTTAAAAAATATTTATTAACACACTGTATTAATAAATTGTCATGAAGAAATATTCAAGAGTTAAAGATTATATGGGAAAATTAATTTTACTTGTAATGTTTATTATATTAGTGTTCTGCATGAATAAATCGTCAAGAAATATTCAATAATTAAGAGATCATATGGAAAAATTAATTTTAATTTATTAATGAAAACCTTGTAATAATATATATCTTGGTAAAATCTTTAATTATATATTCAACAGTCCGCAAGAAGATGCAGACTCCTCTCCGATATCCGCTGATGGCAAACATGGCCATGGGCACGACACGGGGCACCATCAGATGCAGGAGTTGGAGGAGACCACGGGGCACACGGTTTCGGATCTCAATAACAAAGGGAAACCGAGGTAAGTTATTTCTCTTGTCTAATCAATTGCTTAGAATTTGCATTTTCTAGAACCAGAAATTTGGTGGAATGTTTTACAATGACGAAACAGCGTGACATTTTAGGGTTAATGACGTAAACCTTGCTCTGGAGTCTAGGTCTAGAGAGCAGTTTCGCGACGCTAAGCTGGAGGAAGGAGGACAAAGGCCGAGACAAACTGGTCCGTCGCGTGTGTGCGCCACGTGTGGGCAAAAAATGATTTCTTAGGCACGTCATTGAAATACCTCGAGTCGATTACCGTTATTGAATTTCATTAAAAGCATCGCCAGGGAGCCGTGGCTAGAAGAGGACCGCGGGACGCGTGTTCCATGCAAACGGTCTCAAGTGCCGGCGTGTAAAACTATAAGCGAACG